>NC_037679.1:99064143-99140857 GCF_003255815.1 Theropithecus gelada | reverse complement strand
CCCCCCCCCCCCCCCCCCGCCGGGGGGAAAAAGGGGGCCCCCCCAAAAAAAAAAAAAAAAAAAAAAAAAAAAAAAAACCACAGGACTGGCCCATATGGCCAGGCAGTTTCAGAGCCATGGCCTGCTATTGTTGGGGACAGGGGCATGAACATTAAGGACAGAAGTCACAGTTAATCATACACCTCAGACTGCGGTAAACTGTGTTTGTGCATAAGGCTGTTACGGTTTTATTCTATTCACCTTTGTCTTCTTCACTCTTGGTCACCAGTTCTCTTACCCAGCCCTGATGTGTTTGGTATACATCTTTGAATGGGAACATACTTTTAAAAATACATTTTAAATGTTGTGTGTGTGTGACAGAGAGAGATCTACATAAATGACATTGTGCTATGGACTTACTGGGTTTTTCCCTTTTTTAAAAAAACTTAACATAATATTTTAAAGACCTGCTTGTGATGCCGTATGACCCTCTAAGTCTCGGTTTTGACTGCGGCCGCCTGGTGTTCCATGGTCCACCTGCCTCCTTTTGTCTTACCCACACCCGTGGGGATATGTACCTCATCTGCACCCAACTTTCTTGTTTGCATCCCCTGGTGACCAGGGCTTGGGTCCTCAGGTCAGAGCATCCTTAGTTGAGCTCGACTTTCCCAGGCTTGTGTCCAGGACACCTGCACCAGCCTATATTCTGCTAGCAGGGCACGAAGCTTTCTGTTTCCCTGGTCCTTACCACCTGCCAACAATCTGACAGATGTAAAGTTTGGGTTGTTGTGATAGTTACCAGTGTGGGTTTCAAGTCTTCACTCCATCACTCAGCAGCTATGTGAGACATAAAAGCAGATAAGCCACATCTATAAAATGTTTGTATCTATAAAATGGAAATATTAATCTACCATATGGGGTAGTTGTGAGGATCTAATAAATTAATGAAAAGTGTTCAGTAATTACTACTACTAGTAGTAGCACAGGTAATACTTCCTATTGCTACTACTAACATTACCAGTCTTAATGAGGGTTACTGTCCCTTCATATATTTGTTAGCCATTGGGTTTTCTCTATTGTGAATTGTCTAGTCATACCTTTTTCCCATGATTCCATTGGGTTGCCAGGTTTTTGTTGCTGATTTGCAAGTGTTTGTTGAACATTCTAGACACTAATCCCTTGCTTATTTTTGGTTCTTGCAAACATCTCTCAATCTGTTACTGGTTTGTTAACTTTGACAGTGCTGACTTTTGTTGAACAAAAATTCTGATAATATTAAATCTGTCTTTTTTTTACTTCCTTGTGCTTTGTATTTTTGGAGTATTATCTAATAAATCTCTTTCCATGACAAAGTTATAAGTATATTTGTAACTTGTATATTTGTATATTTGTCTATTTCTGTTGTTAATATTATGATTTTACTTTTCATATATAGAGCATTAGTCTGTCAAAAGTTAACATTTAGTTTTGGTCAGGCAGGTATATAATTTAATTTTTCTCAATATATTTCTTTTTATCTTCCTGATTTTGTAGTGATTAATATATGTGAATTAATGTAAGGAATATATAATATGAATATAATTCGCTTTTTTATCACTCAGTTCTATCGCACCGGTTTCATTATCTATCACACTGATTTTGTTACTGCACTACTGTGGATTTGTAGAACTTTCATATTTTCCTATTGAGTAAGATGACCTGTCCTAACTGGTTTTTCTTTTACAACATTTAACTAGCTGTTTGGGGATCTACATTATTCGATACACATTTTGGAATAAATGTGTCATGTTCCTTAAAAAATCCGTATGAGATTTAAATTGAAATTGCAATGAATTTATAGATTATGTTGGGGAGAGTTGGCATCTTTACAATGTTAGGTTGTACATTCATGAGCAAAATACATTTCTTCATTTACTTTAAGTGTTTCTTACTTAATTGAATTTTCACATATCTACCTGAGGATCTTACACATCTTTTTTAAAAAGGCTAATCCTAGTTCTTATTGTTATTTTACTTGTCTCACTTATTTCTATATATTTCTAATTGGATTAGAAATATATATTATTTCTAATATGTATATAATATATAGATATATAGATATAATATATATAATATATAGATATATAGATATATATAGAGAATATATATATCTACATATAGATATAATAATATAAAATATATAGATATAAATATCTATATATTTCTAATTGGATTTTTGTGGAAATAATATAGTCTACTGCTTTTTATTAATTGAGCTTCTAGCTATAAGAATTGGTGAACTCTCTTGTTAGTGCCAACAGTTTGACTGATGATTCTATTGGTTTCTTCTCTATGTGGTTGATTCTACCACCTGCCACTAGTGTAGTTTTTGTCTCTTCTCTTTCTATTGTTGTTTCTCATACTTTTTTTGCTGTTGTTTTATTGCATGGGCCAGTAATTTCACTACATGTTAAAGAATGGCAATGACAAGCATTCCTTATGCTGAGCCTCAGCTTAAACAACATGTGTCCGAAGTTTCTCACTTGGGAATGTTTATTGTAGAATTTTGGTATATATTCTTAATAAAGTAAAGAGATTTCTATTACCAGTTTTTGTGAGAACTATTACTATTTTTACTATTACTCTAAAAAGTTGTTGAAATTTATTTAATTCTTTTTCTGCATCTATCAAAAATAATCATATTATTTTATTCTCCTTTAGTCCATTAATTTTGTGAATTACTTTGAAAACATTTTTATATTGTCACTCTTTCCTGGAAATAACCACTTTAATCATGATATTAAAAAATGCAGAGTTGGATTCAGCTAACAAATACTTTTTGTGATAGGGAGTAATCATATATGCGTTCAAAAGTGAAATAAGTCATTTGAACTATCATTTGCTGACTTTGGAATCAGGGTTACAGTAGCCTCATAAAAAGTTGAGCAGCTTTCTCTCTTCTTTTTCCTGGAAAAACTTGCATAAGATAGATTATTTATATATTGGTTGAAGTTTAATAGCACTCTCTTCTATAAAGCTTTCTGAGTTTTGGGCTTTGTTGAAATGTGTGAATTTGGGGGAGCATTTACTATTTCAATTTTTAAAATAAATGGCTGGGCATGGTGGCTCATGTCTGTAATCCCAGCACTTTGGGAGGCCAAAGCCGGTGGATTGCTTGAATCTGGGAGTTCCAGACCATCCTGGCAACATTGCAAAACCCCATCTCTGCAAAAATTATAAGAAGTTAGAGAGGCATGGTGGCATGCATCTGCAGTCCCAACTACTCGGGAGACTGAGGTTGGAGGATCACCTGAGCCCAGGAGGTTGAGGCTGCAGTGAACTATAATAGTGCCACCGCACTGCAGCCTGTTGCCACAGAGTGAGACCCTGTCTCAATAATTATTTTTTAAATTATGACTTATTTATTTAACTTTTCTCCTGCCAGTTTTGCTTTACTTATCAGGATTTTATTAATCATACTTAAGTTTTGAAATGTTTTCTATAATCATCTGTGATAGTTTTTTTATTTTTATTTTTTAAAACTGATGTGTCTTTGGGTTTTTTTTTTTTCATTCATTTTATATTTTTTCATTTGTGTATTTTCTCCTTTTCTTAAAATCTGAATGCCTTGCCAGAGACTTCTCAGAAATATAAACTTTTTCATAAAACCAACTTTGGGTTTTGTTTTTCCACTTTTCTTAGTTCTTCATTTGGATGATTTCTGCCCTCATTTTAATTTTCTCAATCCTTCTTAGTTATTTGGGTTCACTCAACTTCTCTTCTTCTAACTTCTTCAGCTGAAAGCTTAGATCATTTGTTTTTGTTCTTTCTTACTTAGTGATAAATATACTTAAAGCTATAAATTTCTCTCAAAGAAATGATTTCGTTGCGTCCCACAAGTTTTGACATACGGTGCTTTTATTTTGTTCAGTTCCAAGTATTTCATATTTTCCCCTGTGATTTCCTCTTTAACCAAAGGATTATTCATTAGTATGCTTTTTAGTTTCCAGGCATATGGGATTTTCCTAAAGCTATCCTTTTGTTATCAACTTCTAATTTTATAGCATTATGGTCAGAGAGTATAGTCTATGAGGTGATGTTGACTCTTTGGAATTTATTGAGCTTCCTTTGTCACCCAAGTTCAATGTTGACTTTTGTGAATGTTCCATGTTTTCTTTAAAAGAAAATGCATTCTATATTTATTAGGTGTGAAATATATGTGTATTAGTTCAAGCTTACTAATTGTGTAATTCAAACCTACCATTTCTTTTCTTTTTGTTGGTTTAATTGATTAGTCTCACAGCAGAATATGTTAAAATTACCAACTATAATAAATGATTTATCTGCTTATTCCTATAGTTATGGAATTAGTCCATTTTCATACTGCTATGAAGGAATGCCTGAGACTGGGTAACTTACAAAGAAAAAGAGGTTTAATGGACTCACAGTTCCACATGGCTGGGGAGGCCTCACAATCATTGCGGAAGGTGAAGGAAGTGCAAAGCACGTCTTACGTGATGGCAAGCAAGAGAATGTGTGCAGGGGAACTACCCGTTATAAAACTATCAGATCTTATGAGACTTACTCACTATCATGAAGGCAGCATGGGACAAACCCACCCCCATGATTCAATTACCTCCCACCCCGTCCCTCCCACAACACATGGGGATTATGGGAGCTACAATTCAAGATGAGATTTGGGTGGGGGCACAAGGAAATCGTATTAGTTATGTCTCAGTTTTTAAATTTATATACTTCAAGGCTTTATTATTAGGTGCATATATGTTAGGGGCCATTGTGTTGTCTGTAGTACCAGATACTATTTTACTGATACATAGTAACTTTATTTGTTCCTTTTGATAATGTTTACCTCAAAATCCATTTTGTCTGATAAAACTGACACCTTTGCTATGTTTTTGGTACATATTTGCTTGATACATATTTTTCATACATTTTTATATATTGAGTACATAAAAAGGTATCTCTAACATAACGAGGGTATACGAATAAAAAAAAAATACTCACACGCCACTACTAAGCTCAAGTAATAGAACTCCCTGTGTGCTTCTCCCTGATCCCATCACTCTCCCTCAGCTTTCAAAGATAACCTAAATTTTCATCTATCGTTTCTTCACTTTTCTTTATGGTTTTCATATATTCATATATTCCTACATGGTAAATCATTCTATTTTTTATGATTTTGAACTTTGAATGAAAAAATATCATCTATATCTTTCTGTGACTTCCTTTTCTTGTTAACATTATTTCAATGACTTGCTTATGTTTATGTGTACAATAGTAGTTCATTAATTTTTGCTTCTAGATACTATTTCATAATCACAATATGATTTTATATAATATATACATATAAAATAACTATCACAATTTATTTATCTGTTTTTCTATTGTTTTTTAGTTTTTGGTGTTTTGGTGGTGTTGTCTTTGCTATTTCAGCATTAATGCCATGAATATTTTCGTCTGTCTCTTCTAATGTATGCGTGCAAGAGTTCTTCTACCATGGTTGTGATTTGTTGGACTGACTAAGGCTTCAACTGTAATTCCTGGGTATGCAATTCCTCAGAGGTAAGAACATCCTCAAAATACCATTTGAGTGAGTATGCCTTATCCTAAATTCCTGAGACCAAAAGCATTTTGGATTTTGGAATTTTTTTTTCAGAACATTTCCATTATTACAATTTTAGAATTCAGCATCCCAATCCTAAAATCTGAAATCCAAAATGCTCCAATGAACATTTCCTTTGAGTGTCATGTCAGCACTCAGAAAGTTTCAGATTTTGGAACCTTTTGAATTTTGGGTTCTCAAATTCCTAAATTGTTTTTGTCTCTCTATGCTTCATTTGGGAAAACTTTTTGAATCTGCCTTGAGTCACTAATTGTCTCTTCAGCTGTCTAATTTACTGTTTTATCCATCCACTGAGTTTTAATTTTAATTTTTATATTTTTCAGTTTCTAGAAGTTATATTTGATTCTTGATTCAACTAGATTTTTAAATCTACTTGGCCTCCTTTATAATCTTTGGTCTTGCTAATTTTTTAAAGTCTGATTTTCATTTCTTTAAGCTTGGCAAATTTTTCTTTATATGCTTCACATGATGATTCCAATTATCTAAAGCAATTTCAGGTGTGATTTTGATTTTTTTTTCCCTGAGGCTGGAGATTAATAAAGAGAGAAGAAGTAGTTTGTTGTGTGAGATTATTCCAAAGAAAAGAGCCCATTTCTGGGATGGAATTTCAGCCAGGAGGTGAGGGGGCTAATCCTAGGAACTAGGTTTGAGAAGAAGGTCCAAGTCCCCAACAGAGCCCTTTTTGTCCTTTTCTCTTTCTTTATGGTATCTACATTGAAAAACACAAAACGGGAAAGCCATTTGTCTCTCTGGCCACCAGGCCATGGCTCTCTGATCCTCTGAGAAATAGTCGCCTTTGGAGCCTGAGAATGCTCCCTGGTTGACTCTTTACTGAAAAACTCAAAAATAAATGAAACTTATAGAGCCTGGGATTAATCCTATTTTCTGTTTGCAGAGTCACATACGGAAAAAGTATGTCATTTTCATGCTGGCTGTATCTTGCCAGTACTCTTGGAGTTCTGCTAGAGAAATATCACATTCCCCACCTCTGCTAGCCAGGTAGCGAAAAGAACCAGGGGTGGGAGAAATGGAAGATGTCTTAGGAAGAGCCAATTCTAAATGTAAATTGTAAGCAAAGTTTATTTAATGCCTATGCAACAGTCATTTTTCCTTCGACCCTCCTAAAAGAACCTGACATTGTTCAGCTATCCACCTTCAGAGGGTTTATTCTCCAGGGGAGACCATGATAGTTTCTTCATTCTTGATGAGAGATACAACATTCCTCCTTTGGACATTGTCATGTCTAGATGGGATGCCTGGAAGGACTGCAGCCAACTTCTGACCACAAGAGGAATCAGCCTGAAGCAGCAGCCAGCCCATGGAAGAGATCAGAGCCAGGAGAATCACAAAGAGAGAGACCAGGGTCCCCACAAACCAAGTTCGCTCTGCCTGCAGCTTCCCATGTCAGAAAATAAACCCCCTTATTGTTTAAAACTCTTGAGTCAGGGTTTTCTGTGACTTGTAACCAAAACATCCTAACTGATTCAGAGGTAGGAGAGAACACTTTAAAATCAGAGTCATAGAATGGAAGAGAACTAAGAGACAGGTTAACCTGCAGACTTTCCACATCAGGAAACTGAGACTGGCTCCATTACTAATTCCTGTCACCACAGTTAATACTGGATTTGGCCATATGACTGGTTTGGCCAATGGAAACCATTGTAAACCTTTGGCCATTGTCAGCTGAAGTGAGATATGCTGCCACTGAACAGGAACTGGAAGAACGAGTGTGTGCTTTCAGAACTACCTTTTACCCTCTTCTACAAGAAAGAGGTGATTCCATCAACCTGGTTCAGAAATGTCAACTGATATAGAGGAGAACTGCAGCCTTCCTACCCTTCCTACCCACGTATCATGGGTAAGAAATAAACCTTTATAAATGTAAGATGCTGAGATTTTGGGGAGAGAGTGTTGTTACTGAAGCAAAATCCAGTGAAAGTTGACCTATACGTTAAAGTTCACTAATAGGTCAATGAATTATTTCTTCTTGAACTAGTCTGAATTGAGCTCTGTCATTTGCAGCTACAAGGTTGTCATTAACATACTCTCTTGTGTTGTTCTCTTTTCATTTGTTTATGTTTTGCGTTCCCCTCCAGAGTTTGAGCAGAGACATCAACTTGCTCATCATTGCATCTCCAGGGCCAAGGATGGTGTGAGCTCCTTACATGTCTGTGTTTTTGTCACTTGTTCCCTGCCTGCATAGTGAAGCCATTCGAGATGGAAGTAATCGAGGGATCTTTCTGGCCTTCCATAACTCCACATTATAGGTATTTATGATCAACTCTGAACATTCCACTCTGCCATTTTTGTCTTTTATCTCCACTGACCCAAACTATCTGATTGAAATGACAAAAAAACAAAAACAAAACAAACAAACAAAAAAAACAGGAAAGATGGCTTCTCATGTAGTTTCCAGTTGAGCAGTTCATCAATGTGGCCAGAGAAGTAGGGGTGAAGAGGGACAACCTGGAGACAGATATTAGCAAAGCTTTCTGGGCTCTTCTGAAACACCCATCCCTTTATATAGGGACACAACAATTGACCGTTTTCTACTGAGGGTGCCATATTTTGTTTTTCTAAGTGGAGTGAAGTTCTTGGATCTAAAAAGAAGCTCAGCCCTTCTGCGAGTGACAGATGGGGAAAGATGAGCAAGCTCAGGGGGATAATCAATGCCAGTGTGGTTCTGGTGAATGGATGATGATAGCATTGGAGAGACAGGCCCAGAGAGAAGGAGTCCACTGGCCCAAGCAGCCACCTGGGGAAGGAGCCAATGACGTCACTGCGGTCTGGGGACACTAGGGCACAATGGGCAGCAGAGTTATCCTTCAGGTCTGCTGACACCAGGCAACCTAGTTTGTGGCAGGAAGAAGGAATCAAAGTTTGACATGGAGGAGAGTGTTCCTGAAATTAGATTCATAGTTTGTTTCTGGGTCTGAACACAAGCACATCTATGTGTGTGTACAGCATACACGTGTGTGTGTGTGTATATATATATATATACACACACACAGAGCACAGCAAACATCTACCTGTCTTCTTTGAGATGGTTTAGAAAATGGTTTTGAGCCATGGATCACCCTGGCAGTCTGTTGAAGTCCATAGACCCTTCTCAGAATGATGTTTTTAAAATATATGGAATATATTCACACACACAGGATTAAAAATGAAACCAATGACATTAAAATACAACTGTCAATATGACAGCAAAGTATGATAAAAAACCTATTTAGTAATGCATTAGATATCAAGATACTGCAATGATTCTCTACAATTTCATTATTTCAAAGTAATGATGAGTATGAATGATATTTTGAAATACAGCAACAACTAGAGTATGATATAGAACTATCTCCAAATTCCACTGCTAACAAAGACACCAGTGCCACAAATCATAATGTGATTTGTCGCTTATAGTCAAAATAGAAGTATATATTGTAAGTTAAAGATGAGTAAATAAGGTTTTGGGTTTTTTGTTTGTTTGTTTTTCCATTTGAATTTTTGGGCCCTCTGAATTCTATTCTAAGATGCCTAGTGAGTCACCAACTTTTGGATAAGAATTCTAGGTTTAGAGATAATCCACCTGAATTTTTTTAAAAAAGGAAAATGTCATATATTCTTGGGGTCACATCCGGCCCTATTAGTTCATACCTGAAAGACCCAGTTTCTCAGAGTTCTACTCAAGGAGGCAAAGCTGTTACCTGATTTGTTGCTCTGGCCTGTTGTGCCAGGGAACCAGACCGGGCTTTGAATATGCATGATTTGGGTTAGCGCTTGTCACTACTCCCAGTGCATCACAGAAGGCCTGGTGGCACAGATGGGGTCTGCTCTGTGCCCTCCAACTCGGCAGGCCTGGGATCCATCCCAGCAGGAGCAATGGCACCAATCCCTACCACTACCCCCATCTCCAGTCCTTGCCTAACTCTATGTCCCCCACCTACTCTTGAGTCCTTGAAGCCATATGTCCATCTGAGGGCCACCAAACGGCTGCAGGGATGAGGGAAGGTGTGGGGGAGGAATCAGTACTTATTATGCACCTAATATGTACTGGGCATTGTGACATGCACTTTGTGAGCACGGTTGCCACAACCCTGTGGCATGAGTGATAGCACCCCATCTTGTAGATGAGAACACACAGGCCATGGTGAAGTATGTCGCATATGGTGAATCCAGGTCATGGGGAAGTATGTTGCATACGGTGAGTCCCAGGCCATGTATGGATTGCAACATACCACGTATGTTGCATACGGTTAATGGAGCCCAGATTTCCCAACATAATGCACAAATTCCCAAAAGTGAGAGTGCACCGGCTCTGTGAAACAGCTCACTCCACCTTTGGGTAGCTCTGGCTCTCCAAAAACTCTTATTTCTTCTAAGCTGTAGTTTTAGGAGAGGGATGGCTGGTACTAATGATTAGCTTTAATTAATGACAGAGTGCTCATTAATTTATACTTCATTCAATAATGTGTGTGAGTATTTATTAGGTACAGGCACTGGAGATGCAGAAGAGAAAAGCAAAGCCCCTTTCCCCTTGAAATTCACATGCCAATGAGGAAAGATGAGGAACAAAAGATAAGCAAGTAAATAGGTAGCATGCTAGATTGTTGGTAGACCTCTGGAGTACAATACCCATAAGGAAGATACCAGTGTTAGGGGTGCTCTAGTGGCCACTGTGGGCTTTTCTGAGGGAGGTAAAACTTGAGCAGAGATCTGCAGGGGTGAGGGATAAGCCTAATGGGAGAGGAGCCTCCCACACGGAGGGACACCTGTCAAATGACAGTAAGGAAGCCAGCAGGGCAGCAGTGAGCACCCAAGGAGGAAGCTGGTAGCAGCAAGGCTGGTGCCCAGCCAGGGTGCACCTGTGCGGGAGTACCGACCATTGCACCGCTGACAAACTTCCACACTGGCTGGAAAATAGCCACTCTTCGGAGCTCTCACATACCACACCAGCCCTTCCCCCGACAACCTCAGACTCCTCATATCCCGCAGCCATCGGCCATGAAATATATATTTGGTCTTCATCCCATTTCCTGGCATACCACTCCTAACATCCTTGGAATCTCCAAAGTGATGTCTTTTTTAACACTAATGAGTTGACTGAAGGCCAGCAGCTCCTGGGTAGCTTCAGATTGAGGCTGATCACAGGCAAGACCAAGGCAGGACTGGAAGTTTGAGACTCTCAGCCCCATTCTTCAACCTTTGGGAAGGGGAGAGGGGCTGAAGGTTAAGCTGACCACCAATGGCCAGTGGTTTAGTCAACCATGTCTACCTATTTTTAAAAAACAAAAAAAAGGAATGGCTTCCAGGAACTTCCAGATGGTTGAATACACGGAGGTTCCGTGGAAGGTAGCGTCCTGGAAGGTGGCGTCCTGGAAGGTGGTGTCCTGGAAGGTGGCGTCCAGGAAGGGCATGGAAGCTCTGTGCTGCTTCCCCATCCCTCACCCTATGCATCTTTTCATCTGCATCCTTTATAATATCCTTTTTCTTTTCTTTTTTTTTTTTTTTTTTTTTTTTTGCTGTTGAGGTGAGGTTTTGCTCTTGGTGTCCAGGCTGGAGTGCAGTGGCGCAATCTCAACTCACCGGAACCTCCCCCTACCCGGGTTCAAGTGATTCTCCTGCCTCAGCCTCCCAGGTAGCTGGGCTTACAGATGCCCACCACCACGCCTGGCTGATTTTTGTATTTTTAGTACAGACGGGGTTTCACCACGTTGGCCAGGCTGATCTTGAACTCCTGACCTCAGGTGATCCACCCGCCTCGGCCTCCCAAAGTGCTGGGTTTACAGGTGTGAACCACAGCTCCCGGCCTGTAATATCCTTTATAATAAACTGGTAAATGTAAGTGTTTCCCTGAGTTCTGTTAGCCGTCCTAGAAAATTAATCCAACCCAAAGAGGGGGCAGGGAATCCCAACTTGAAACCGCAGAAGTTGAGGACAAAGGTTAGGACTTGTGACATGTCTGAAAAGGAGACAGCCATGAGGACTGAGCCCTCAAACTTGAAAAACTCATGCATATTTGGTCACAGAAGTCTTCTGTGTTGATTGTTGTGATGTGAGAGAAGAGTAAAAATGGTTTGTGTTGTTTTCACGCTCCCCCATGGTAATGCCTGGCAGAGTTAAGAGTGCTTCAGAACCCTCCTCAAGACCTGTAGTGGGCACCGGTTTTGAACTGATCAGTGCCCTGGCCATACCATTTTGTGCTGTTTAGCATTTTGAATATCACGCAAAGTCAGAGAGGGAGCTGGCATCCAGATTGGGTGGTAAGGATGTTGTTCTTCCCCTTGAACAATCAGGGAAGCCCGTTGGAAGTTGTGAGCAGGGGCGCAGCTTGCAGGCTTCCATGTCGATGGCCACCCTGGCTGCCAGGAGGAGAACACAGAAAATGGTCTATAAGGGAGCAAGGACTGAAGCAGGGAGGCCAGGCGACGGCCGTAACAGTCCTGCAGAGATAGCCAGGACTTAGGCGGGATACCGCTGGTAAAATAAAATAAAATAAAATAAAATAACAGTCAAATTCTAGATATTTTTTGAAAATAGAGCTGACAGAATTTGCTGAACACAAAAATGCAGAGTATAAAGAAAGAGAGGAGGTAAGGATGATGCAAAAGGTTTTGATGTGAGCAACTGAAAGGATGGGGTTTCCATCAACAAGCATGGGGAAAACAGTGGGTGGCCTTTCTAGTTTTGTCTGGTCTTTGGACGAGAGACTGGCCCTTGGACTGAGAAAGGCATTACAGGATTGAGACAGTTAAAGGCTTTTGAACTAAGCAATTGGAAATCAGAGTGGCCATTTACTGTGACAGGAATCCTGGGGGAGGAATTTGGTTTGGGACCTATTAAATTTGAGATCAAAAGTAGATATTCATAGAATGTCCAGCAGACGGGTTTCAAATCTGGAGTTTGTGTTTAAAACCCTGAAACTGGATGAGAAATAATGGACAAAAGTTAGGGAGAGAAAAGACCCAAGGAATAAGCCATGGGGCAAATTAGGGAAACCTAGGAAAGGAGATAGAGCAGGAACAATCAGTGAGGAAGAAGAACCAAGAGAGAGGGATGCCGTGGTGGCCAGATGAAGAAAGTGTATCCGGAAGGCAGAAAGAGTGACCAGCTGCCCCACATGCCATGCTGCTGGTTATCCACTCAGACAGTGGCTTGCAACCTCGACAAGAGCTGTTTAGGGGAAGTAGTGGGGACACATGCCTGATGGGTGAGAGTTCAAGAGAACATACGAGAAAAATTCTTCCCAGAGCAGACAATTACAATTTTAAACTCTGTAGGCGAACTTTACTGTAAAGAGGAGCAGGTAAATGGGGTAATAATTAGAGGAAGAAGGTTTTTTACATTTTTTTTAAATATAGGAGATATTAGAGCTTCTTTGTATGCTGATAGGAATGATCCAAGAGCTGGAGGAACCTAGTGATGCAGGAGAAGTGAGGTGGCTGCCTCCCAGAGAAGAGGGATGTGGAATCTGGTGTTGGGGAGGGTCCCAGATGGGACCATGGAGAGGACAGGAGGGCAGGCTGTGCAGGCTCAGGGGCAGACAGGCTGGAGGAGTGGGGCCCAGAGAGGGCAGAGGTTGTTCACTAATGGCTCCCACTCCCTCAGTGAAAGAGAATCGGGGTGAAGGAGGAGGTGCTGAGGATTTGAAGGGAGAAGGAAGATAATGAAACGTTTACTCAGGAGAGTGAATAGGCTAGGGAAACACACTGGGCCTAGGAAAGAGATACTTCCAACCTGAATTTCCAGGATCCATGGAGCATGAGAAAGGAAAAAAGCTGCCGAGGAAAGGAATGGGATGGGGGGTGTTGGAAAAGGGGAAAAACCAGAAAGAGGACTGAAGATTTTAGGGACTGCAGACCCCATCCATTGCACAGTTGGCCAGAGGCTCTTGCATGGGCAACATGAGAGTGTAGGCTTCGGAATCAGGTACAGACAGGAAAAAGGACAGGCTGCACTACTTATTACCTTCAGCAAGACACTGAACAGCCTCGATTTCTTCATCTGCAAAATGAAAACCGTAAAACTTACCTCATGGCAGTGTTATTAGGATTAAATGAAATCATGAGCAGCTGACCCTTGAACAACATTGAATTGCACAGATCCACTTATTTTCTTCCGCCTCTGTCACCCCTGAAACAGCAAGACCAACCCCTCCTCTTTCTCCTCCTTCTCAGCCTACTCAACTTGAAGATGACAAGGATGATGAGCTTTATGTTGACCTGCTTCCACTTAATGAATAGTAAGTATATTTTCCTTGTAATTTTCTTAATAGCATTTTCTTTTTCTTTAGTTCATTTCATGGTAAAATACAGTATACAATATGTATACAAAACATGTGTTAACTTTCTTGGCACTATTGACTTTTTAAAGTTTTAATTATTTTTATTTCAATAGTTTTTGTGGAACAAGTGGTGTTTGGTTGCATGGAAAATTTCTTTAGGTGTGATTTCTGAGATTTCAGTGTACCTGTCACCTGAGCAATGTACACTGTACCCAATGTGTAGTTTATCCCTCAGCTGGCTCCCACCTTTTCCCCCGAGTCCCCAAAATCCATTATATCATTATGACTTTGCATCCTCATAGCTTAGCTCCCACTCGTAAATGAGACCGTATGATGTTTGGTTTTCCATTCCTGAGTTACTTCACTTAGAATCATGATCTCCAACTCCATCCAGGTTGCTGCAAATGACATTTTTTCATTCCTTTTTATGGCTGAGTAATACTCCATGGTATACATAATATATACCACATTTTCTTTATCCACTTGTTGGTTGATGGGCATTTAGGCTGATTACATAGTTTTTCAGTTGCGAATTGAGCTGCTATAAACATGCATGTGCATGTGTCTGTTTCATGTAATGACTTACTTTCCTCTGGATAGATACCCAGGAGTAGGATTGTTGGGTCATTCTACTTTCTGTTATTTAAGGAATTTCCATACTGTTTTCCATACTTATTGTACTAGTTTACATTTCCACCATCTGTGCAAAAATGTTCTATTCCCTTTTCACCACATCTGCACCTTTTTGTTTTTTATTTTTTAATTATAGCCATTATTGCTGAAGAAAAGTGATATCTCATTGTGGTTTTAATTTGTATTTTCCTGATGATTAGGGATGTTGAACATTTTTTCATATGCTTGTTGGCCATTTGTATATCTTCTTTTGAGAAATATCCATTCATGTCCTTTGCCCACTTTTTGATGGGATTATTCAATTTTTTCTTGCTGATTTGCTTGGGTTCCTTGTAGATTTTGGATATTAGTCTTGTGTCAGATGCATAGTTTGGGAATATTTTCTCCCACTCTCTGGGTTGTCTGTTTACTCTGCTAATTATTTCTTTTGCTGCACAGAAGCTTTTTAGTTTAATTAGGTCCCATCTGTTTGTCTTTGTTTTTATTGCATTTGTTTTTGGGTTCTTGGCCATGAACCCTTTGCCTAAGTCGATGTCTAGAAAAGTATTCCCAATGTTATCTTCCAGAATTTTTAAGACTTCAGGTCTTAAAGTCTTTGATGGATCTTGAGTTGATTTTTGTGCAAGGTAAGAGATGAGGATCCAGCTTCATTCTTCGACATGTGGCTTGCCAATTATCCCAACACCATTTGTTGAATAGGGTTGTCCTTTCCCCACTATATGTTTTTACTTTGTTGAAGATCAGTTGGCTGTACATGTTTGGCTTTATTTCTGGGTTCTCTATTCTGTTTCATTGGTCCACATGCCTATTTTTATACCAGTACCATGCTGTTTTGGTAACTATGGCCTTGCAGTATAGTTTGAAGTCAGGTAATGTGATGCCTCTAGCTTTGTTATTTTTTTCTTAGTCTCATTTTGGTTATGTCGGTTCTTTTTTGGTTCCATTTTAGGATTGTTTTTTTCTAGTTTTGTGAAGAATGATGATGATAATATTTTGATGGGAATTGCATTGATTTTAGAGATTGCTTTTGACAGTATGGTCATTTTCACAATACTGATTTTACCCATTCCTGAGCATGAGATGTGTTTCCATTTGTTTGTGTCATCTATGATTTCTTTCAGCAGTGTTTTGTAGTTTTCCTTGTAGAGATCTTTCACCTCCTTTTTTAAGTATATTCTTAAGTATTAAGTATTTTGTGTTTTATTTTATTTGCAACTTTTGGAAAATGGATTGAGTTCTTAATTTGATTCTCAGCTTAGCTGCTATTGGTGTATGGTGGTACTACTGATTTGTGTACATTGATTTTGTATCCTGAAACTTTACTGAATTTGTTTATCAGATCTAGAAATTTTTTGGATGTCTTTAGGGTTTTCTAGGTATATGATCATATCATTGGCAAATAACAACAGTTTGATTTCCTTTTAACCTATTTGTATGCCCATTATTTCTTTTTCTTGTCTGATTGCTCTGTCTAGGACTTCCAGGACAATGTTGAATATCGGTAGTGAAAGTGGGCATCGTTGTCTTGTTCCAGTTCTCTGGGGGAATTCTTTCAACTTTTTCACTTTCAGTATAATGTTAGTTGTGATTGTCATAAATGGCTTAAAGCCGATTGTGCTGAGAATTTTAATCATAAAGCAATGCTGGATTTTGTCAAGTGCTTTTTCTGCATCTGTTGAGATAATCATATGATTTTTGTTTTTAATTCTATTTATGTAATGTATCATATTTATTGACTTGCATATGTTAAACCATCCCTGCATCCCTTGTATGAAACCCACTTGATGGTGTATTATCTTTTTGATTTGCTGTTGGATTCAGTTAGCTAGTATTTTGTTAAGGATTTTTGCTTCTATGTTAATCAGGAATATTGGCCTGTGGTTTTCTTTTTTTTTTTTTTTTTTTTGCTATGTTCTGGTTTTTGTATTAGGGTGATACTGGCTTCATAGACTGATTTAGGGAGGATTCCCTCTTTCTCTATCTTTTGAAATAGTTTCAGTAAGATTGGTACCAGTTCTTCTTTGAATGCGTTATGGAATATAGCTGTGAATCCATCTGGTCCGGAACTTTTTTTCTGTTGGTAATTTTTAAATTACTGTTTCAATCTCGCTGCTTGTTATTGATCTGTTCAAAGTTTCTATTTCTTCTGATTTAATCTAGGCAGGCTGTATATGTCCAGGAGTTTATCTATCTCCTCTCAATTTTCTAGTTTGTGTGCATAAAGGTGTTCATATTAGCCTTGAATGATTTTTGTATTTTTCTGGTATTGATTGTAGTATCTCCTGTTTCATTTCTAATTGAGCTTATTTTGATCTCTCTTCCTTTCTTGGTTAATATTGTTAATTGTCTATGAATTTTGTTTAACTTTTCAAGGAATCAGCTTTTTCTTTCATGTATCTTTTGTATTATATTTTGTTTGCTTGTTTCAATTTAGTTTAGTTCTTTTCTGATCTTTGTTATTTCTTTTCTTCTGCTGGGTTTGTGTTTGGTTTGTTCTTGTTTCTATAGTTTCTTTGAGGTGTGACCTCGATTGTCTGTTTTTGCTCTTTCAGACTTTTTTATGTAGGGATTTAATGCTGTGAACTTTTATCTTAGCACCACTTTAGTTGTTTCCCAGAGGTTTTGGTAAGTTGTGTCACTATTGTTATTCAGTTCAAAGAATTTTTAAATTTCCATCTTGATTTTATCTTTGACCCAAAGATCATTCAGGAGCAGATTATTTAATTTTCATGTATTTGTAGAGTTTTGAAGGCTCCTATTGGAGTTAACTTCTAGTTTTATTCCATTGTGATCTTACAAGGTACTCTATATAATTTTGAAGGAATCAGAAAAGTAATTCTGGTAATATGACAAAATAAGCTTCTGTAACACCCCCAAAAGAACACATTAGCTCCCCATCAATTGACACAAATCAAGAAGAAATCTCTGAATTGCCAGATAAAGAATTCAGAAGGTTAATTATTAAGCTACTCAAGTAGGATACCAGAGAAAGCTGAAAAACAACTTAAGGAAATGTAAAAAACAATACAGGATATTGTTTAAAAAATTCTCCAGAGAAACAGGTAACATAAAGAAAAAACAAGCACAACTTCTGGAAATGAAAGACACACTTAGAGAAATACAAAATGCACTGGAAGTTGTCAACAATAGACTAAAACAAGTAGAAGAAAGAACTGCAGAGCTTAAAGACAGAGCTTTTGAATTAACCCAATCAGACAAAGACAAAGAAAAAAGACTTAAACAAAATGAACCAAGCCTCCAAGAAATTTGAGATTATATTAAACAGCCAAACCTAAGAGTAATTGGTGTTCCCGAGGAAGAAGAGAAATCTAAAAGTTTGGAAAACTTATTTGGGGTAATAATTGAGGAAAACATCCCTGGCATCACTGGAGATCTAGACATCCAAATACAAGAAGCTCAAAGAACATCTGGGAAATTTATTGCAAAAATAATTATATCCTAGGCTCATAGTCATCAGATTATCAAAAGTCAATGTGAAGGAAAGAATCTCAAGAGCTGTGAGGCAAGAGCATCAGGTAACCTATACAGGAAAACCTATCAGATTAATAGCAGATTTCTCATCAGAAATTCTACAAGCCAGAAGGGACTGGCGTCCTATCTTTAGCCCCCTTAGACAAAATAATTGCCAGCGAAGAATTCTGTATTCAGCAAAACTAAGCTTCATAAATGAAGGAGAGATAAAGTCTTTTTCAGACAAACAAATGCTGAGGGAATTCACCACAACCAAGCCAGCACTATCAGAAATGATAAGAATTTGAAATCTTGAAACAAAACTTTGAAATACACCAAAATACAACCTTATTAAAGCATCTCACAGGGCCTATAAAGCAATAACACAATGAAAAAAACCTAAGGTATTCAGGCAACAAGTAGCATGATGCATAAAACAGAACTTCACATCTCAATAACAACATTGAATGTAAATGGTCTAAACACTCCACTTAAGAGATACAGAATGGCAGAATGGATAAATATCCACCAACCAAGTATTTGCTGTCTTCAAGAGACTCACCTAACACATAAAGACTCACATAGACTTAAGGTAAAAGGGTGGAAAAATATATTCCATGCAAATGGAAACCAAAAGTGAGCAGGAGTAGCTATTTCAGTAACAGACAAAACAGACTTTAAAGCAACAACAGTTAAAGAAAGACAAAGAGTGGCATCATACAATGATAAAAGGATCAGTCCAAAAGGAAAATATCACAATCATAAATATATATACACCTAACAGCAGAGCTCCCAAATTTATAAAACAATTATTACTAGACCTAAGAAATGAGATAGATGGCAACACAATAATATTGGGGGACTTCAATACTCTACTGACAGCACTGGACTGGTCATCAAGACAGAAAGTCAACAAAGAAAAAACAATGGACTTAATCTATACCCTAGAACAAATGGGCTTAACAGACATTTACAGAACATTCTACCCAACAACTGCAGAATATACATTATTTTCATCAGCACCTGGAACATTCCCCAAGACAGACTATATGATTGGCCACAAAACAAGTCTCAGTAAATTTAAGAAAATGGAAATTATATCAAGTACCCTGTTAATCAACTTTTTATGTTATTAATAAGACTTCTTTTAAGAAAACTGAAATTATATCAAGTACCCTGTTAATCAACATTTTATGTTATCAGTAAGGCTTCTGGTCAACAGTAGGCTGTTAGTTAAGTTTTGGGGAAGTCCAAAGTGATACACAGATTTTCAACTATGCAAGGGGTTGATGCCCCTAACTCCCATGTTGTTCGAGGGTCAACTGTATATAAAAGTCCTTGACATAGTGAGCTCACAGCACAAGAGCCATGCATCTACCTGAAGTCTCATAAGCCAAGCCTGGAGTGCCTCTGAGACTCTGAGCATGGCATCAGCACTTGGTGTGACCTGCCTCTTTCTGGATTAGCAGGTTCACCTCCCACTAGCATTTCTGTCTCACTTACCATCAAGTTCAAGCTCAGCCTTTTCCTCCTGTATTTAAAGGCCCAGGACAAGTAGAAAGAAGGGGGCAGAGACTATTGCTTGCCTCTGCAAAATCTATCTTCCTCTTTCCTTCACCAATAGACCCCTCCTTCGTAAGGTAACGTGGCAATGTGTCCAGCAAAGAAAACTACTGTTCCCAGACTCCCTTTTAGAGAGGGGTGGCTGTGCCAGTAAGTCCTGGACAATAATATGTAGATAGAAGTTTTCAGGTGGGGCTTCCAGAAAATTCCTTTAGAAAGGAGTCTAACTCAGCAGGCAGTCTCCTATTTTACTCTCCACTTCCTCCTTACTTTTCCTGGAATGAAGGGATGACTGGAGCAGAGGCCACCTGGCAATCCTGATGTGGCCTTGAGGAGAGGAGCCAGCACCAGTACTACTGCTTGATCCTTGCCAGAGGAGCTGTGTGTTTGTTCCAGCTGCCTTCCAGCCATGCCCCTACCCACACAGTGAGAGGTACCCCCTTCTAAACCATTTTGCATATACCCAGGACCCCAGGATTTCCTGAATGTCTGGCTCCAAACCCATTTGCAAGGCTGTGTGGTCTTCCCTGGGTCTGTCTCCCCAGTATGGACCATGTCTTCAGTATGTACAGTCCTAAGTCCTGAGAGGTACCCTGGGAAGATAGCCAGGGAAGGCCTCTCTAAGAAAGTAATATTTGAGCAGAGAACCAAATAAAGCACAGGAACAAGCAATGTAAGGATCTCAGCAAAAGACCCTTGAGCAGGGAGGCCTTATGTGCAGGAGATTGGCATGGCTGAGGAAGCCATGGGGCCTGCCCATCTGGGGTGCTGGCATTGCAGGACTCACCGCAGAACCCACCCACCCCTGCTGCTTCCCACCCAAGCCAGCCCACACCCTTAGACCTACTTCATAGTGGCATGGAATTCCACTTCCTAAAAACAATTTTGAATCAAATAAATTCTGAATTTAAGTTCTAAATATTAGTCTTTTGCCCCCCTCAAATATTTCAAGTATTCTGAACACTGTTCCCACCTTTGCCAAGGTTATCATGATACTGGCTGGAGGCTGGGGCAAGTTCGTGTCGAAAGGCTGGTCTGTTTTATCTGTTCCAGTTGCCATTCTCTCTTACTCAGAATATGGTTTCCTTTCATTTCAGACTAATTTCTTCCAGGCCCTGAGCTCATTTCCCCATTTAGTCTCTGTCATACCAGTCTGGGATGAGTTTGATATGGTTCCTGACCTGGAGGCAGAAGGATGAGTGAGGTGACCTACAGAGAAATCCACAAGCCATTGGAATCATCGGTGTCTCTGAGTCATGCCACCACCAACCGGGCCAAAGTTTGGCACATTTCAGCATCTTGGGGTCCTTTCTTGGCAGGAGGGAGAGAAAGGGTGGAAATCAATTAAGTGTAGTCAGGGGAAATGCTATAAGCGCTGTCCTCCCACTCCTGGAAACAATTTATTGCATGGAAAAGATAGCAGGTGTTCATTAAAGTGGGCTTCTCGGCATGTAAATCCATGATGTAGTGTTAAGAAAACGTAAGTTGCCATCAGTGTAGATGTATCTTAGCCACTTGGTAGCCCTTGGAAAAGACCTCAACTGTCTCCGAGTAAATTCACTGGAACATGATAAAGGCAGAGGATCTCTAGGGCTCTGAGGCTGTAATTAATACGTTTCCACAGGATTACATTAGAAATGATAATTACTAGCATTTGGGGAGGTGGTATGGGGAAGAGGGGGACATGAGGAACTGGAGACACACAAAGCTTTGTCTTCACTCTAGTCTTATCAGGAAATCTGGAAGGTCCAACATTTTTTGATAAGATTTCCACCGAGAAGCCAAGTTGACAGATGCCAAAGGTTTTCTCCTCTTGGATCTAACTGTTCTGGAACCAAAGCGCAGGTAGGCAGCTACCCCACTTGTTTCCTTTGGAATGAACTCAGCTTTGTTTATGTCGACCACTTGCAGTGACTTAAGAGCCTTGAGCCAAGAAGGGGCAACTCTCCAGTGTGGGATGGGGCAGGGCAGACGGCAAGTGGGAATTGATGGGACTTCCAGGATCAGGTATCCAGGAATTGGTAGCTTTGTGTGTGGAGACAGTTTAACATTTTGCACTTGGTGCAGCCTAAACACCTAGCAATGAAAGGATCCAGAGCCCACCTGCTGTGATAAGCATCACTCCTTTATGTACTTCCAGGATCACAGGGAGGACGAGGGGGGCCTCCAAGGAGGAGCTGGAATGGTCTAGGGGCACACGGAGTACTTGTGGGGTAACAGCCATTTACAATCTAATACCAAAGTATTTCCATATTCTTAGTCCCTGGGATGTTCCTGCTGTTATGTGTCAACCAAATGTCAACTTTCGATCTCTCTGATGTAGCAAGGAAGAGAGATGCATTGGGCCTGGGAAGAGGAGAGCACTGTTGCTTTCTGATGAAAGCCTGTCATGGACCCACCTCCTAAATATCCCACAGCAACTCCAGCCCCAGGTTTCCTCTTCCCTCCCTCCCTCCTTTCCTGCCTTCTTTTCTTGCAGCAACCAATCTTTACTGAGCATCAACCATGTGACTGTGTTCCAGGCACAGTATCAGGCTTCGGATCCTAATGATAATGAATGTATGCCCATTTCCCTTAAGGGAAGTCACGCAGATGAGTGGGCTGTGTGTACCTTTCCACTGAGTGGGAGCTCTGCTGTGAAGCTGCCAGTGCCCAGGCAAAGCAGCATGGGGTTGGTGGAAGCAGCTTGAAGAACAAGGGAATGTGTGAGAAGGCTGTGGCCGAGTCTGTGAGATATGGTATAAAGGAAAGAGCCAGCTATTCACTGTGTGGCCGAGAAGTGAGCAGCCTTGAGTGGGGAACCACAGGTCAGGGTAAAACCAGGGGTTGCGACCTGGCAGCAAACCAGAGACAAGCACTCCAGATGCAGTGAAGGCACAGGGAGGGAAGAAGAGGCACAGTAAAGGGTTTATGCAATTAAATAGTGGAAAATAGGGCAGGAAGAAAATTGGTAGCAGGCTGGCATTGAGGAAATGGCATGGCCTATGAGACAGACCAAGGTTTCACTTCTGGCTCTTGAATGTATTAGCTACCTGCCTGTGGGTGAGTTCGAGAGTGTCTTAGAGCACCAGCTTTTCCATCCATAAAATAGAGTTAATGTTTAACGTATGGGTGTTGCAGGGATTAGAAATAAGGTATATGATGTGCCTGCTATAAAACTGGTCCCAATGAATTGGTCCCTATCCACTTTCCTCACTCTCACTCCACAGCCCTTCCAACCCCAGACCCACACTTGCTGTGGAGTTCCCCTCACAGAACGAAGGAGGTGATGGGGGAGAAGTTTATTGAGGGAGTTGGTGGAGCCCCAAGCCTGTGCCACATGGGCATGACCACAGCAGATCTGAAATCTCTCTGTAGTCCTAAGGAGCACCAGGGAAGGGCATGCCCAGGGACAGGGGATGAAGCTGGTATAAGATTGTGGAAGGAACCCTGGGCATGAAGCTGAGGGAAGGGCACAGAGCTCAGCCGAGTGGGGATGGTACAGATGCAGAGGGAGGCCAGGCCAGGGGTGGGCCACCCCATAAAAGCTGGGCAATGGGGAAGGCTCGGCGGCAGGACCCACAACTGATTTGGAATGGCACTGCTCCTGCTGGAACAACAGAGATTGTGTACTCAAAGGACCCAGCTAGATATTCAGCAAAGCAGTGTAACCTCTGTTGTTTTAGTGAACTTAGTGAATTGATAACCCTGTTGTCAGTTACCTGACACACTCAGTGTAGTCTCTGACCTCTCTCTCTGGTTTAACTATCTTGTTTTTGTTTGTTTTTAGAGATGGGGTCTTGCTACATTGCCCAGGCAGGAGCACATGGCAATTCACAGGTGTGATCATTGTGTTTTACAGCCTTGAACTCCTGGGCTCAAGCGATTCCCCACCTCAGCCTCCCATGTAGCTGTATTTTGCTTATTTTAATAGCAACTTCAAAATTTATTATAATAGCAACTTCAAATCTCTTTTGAAAGTGCGTAATCTATTAAAAAAAAAAAACAGTATCTTCCGTTCTTAAAAATCTCTTTAACAATGAGATATGCTTTTATCCGACCCTTTGCTTTCAGAACCACATTCCAGCCCCTTCATATCCCACTAAAAAGGGGCAGAGAGGCCTGCTGCGGTGGCTCACACCTGTAATTCCCACGCTTTGGGAGGCCAAGGTGGGCAGATCATGAGGTCAGCAGATCGAGACCATCCTGGCTAACACAGTGAAACCTTGTCTCTACTAAAAATACAAAACATTAGCCGGGCGTGGTGGCGGGTGCCTTTAACCCCAGCTACTCAGGAGGCTGAGGCAGGAGCATCGCTTGAACCTGAGAGGCAGAGGTTGCAGTGAGCCGAGATCGCGCCACTGCACTCCAGCCTGGGCAACAGAGTAAGACTCTATCTCAAAAAAAAAAAAGAGTTGGGTGGAGAGAAATGCCTATGTAATATCTTTCCAAATATAAATTCTTATCTGAGTTGGTGCTTTTTAATGTGCATCTGATTCTTCATTTCCAACTTTACTAGGAATGGATTTGACACTGCAGACCCTTGCTGATCAGTGGAAGACACTTTGTTGGGAAGTCAAGACACTCTTCCTCAGTCACCAACTCTTTACAGGTGCTTGGGCATTTTCTGACTAAGTGATCCTGGAATGTAACTGCACCTGTGTGCATCTGATATCAGGGGTTAGATGTGGGTCCCCTCCAAATCTCATGCTGAAATGCGACCTCCAATGTTGGAGGTGGGGTCAGGTGGGAGGTGTCTGGATTATGGGGGTAGATCCCTCATGAATGGCTTCGTGCCATCCTCACAATAATGAGTGAATTATTGCACTGACTTTATGCAAGATCTGGTTGTTTAAAAAGAAAATATGGCATATATACACCATAGAATACTGTGCAGCCATAAAAAAAAGGATGAGTTCGTGTTCTTTGCAGGGACATGGATGAAGCTGGAAACCATCATTCTCAGCAAACTAACACAAGAACAGAAAACAAAACACCGCATGTTCTCACTCATAAGTGGGAGTTGAACAATGAGAACACACTGACACAGGGAGGGGAACATCATACACCAGGGCCTGTCGGCAGGTGGGGGGCTAGGGGAGGGATAGCATTAGGAGAAATACCTGATGTAGATGACGGGTTGATGGGTGCAGCAAACAACATGGCACATGTATGCCGATGTAACAAAACTTCACGTTCTGCACATGTACTCCAGAAATTAAAGTATAATTTAAAAAAAAGAATTCAGAGGGGTATAAAGAAAAAATATATATATAAGGATACAGAATAAAAATGGATTTTAAGCAAATGAAAAGATGTTTAATTTCATTCATAATAAATGCAAATTAAAACTTTAAAGAAAAAAGAGTGTGGCAGGTCCCACCCCCTCTCTTGCTCTCTCCCTTGCCATGTGATACCTGCTCCCCCTTCACCTACCCCATGATTGGAAGCTTCCGGAGGACCTCACCAGAAACAGATGCCAGCACCACACTTCCTGTGCAGCCTGCAGAACCATGAGCCAAAATTCACCTCTTTTCTTTATAAATTACCCAGTCTCGGGTTTTTCTTTATAGCAATGCAAATGCAGACTAACACAGCATCTCTAACAAGTGGTGTGTCTAGAATCACCCTCTTAGTTTCTACATGTGTCATGAAGCTATAGAGAAATCATCCAAAAATCAGTTGAAAAGCTGATTTTCTTCTGAGGGATTTCAGTCTTGATGATGAAGCATTTCAATACAGAAGTTACCCTCTCCCACAATGAACTCTCTTTTCTTTGGTCAATAGATATAAGGAGCCACTCAAGGAAACCACAAAAACCATGAAAAATTAGTTTAAATTAATGTATTTTCTGAAAATCATGGTCTAGTGACTAAAATTTATACTTGAGCACCACTCGATATGTTTTTAATGAAGTCAGTGCAATGTTTTTAAGAAACCACTACATATGTATTCGACGTCAAAGCAAGACACTTGTTTTAAAAGCCAAGACATGTTAACAGAAGTTGGGGGGAAAAGACAATAATTATTTAGTGAATCCTGTGCAGTGGCATTGCAGCTGAGGTCTTCCTCAATAGTTGACTCATCTGGAAACCCAGTCCTGAAATAGAGTTTAGCAAACATAGCGGTGGCAAGAATACTAACCAGGCAGTGTCATGTTCTCAGCAGAGATGGTTCCCGCACACAAATGTTCCACTTCCTGGCACATACACCCGCCTCTTGGACTGGCATCACCTGGACTTTAAGTTCATCATTGGCCGCAGTCGTCTACCAATGGATCTTATACTAGACATAAACTTATTCTGGTCATTGATAATAGTGTTTGTCTTCTTCGATTTGCTGGGGTTCATTACAGTACCTCCCTGATACTGATCTAGTGCTCTATGGCTTACCAAAGACAACCATGAGAAGGAGGCAGGGAAGGGATTTCCATCCTTCAGATGGGGAAAGCAGCACAGAGAAGTTATGGCATTTACGTCAATGGAGAGCAGGGACTAGGACCCAAGTCTGGCTCCGAAACGGACAGCGTTTTAGTATGCTTCCTCATCACCATGTGAAACCTGTTGCCGTACTTCACCCAAACAGGGATAGCTTTAGAAATACGCCTCTCCCTTTTCTCCAGTGAGGGTCAGGAGCAGACTCTGGGCTGCGGCAGGGTGCAGTTTGACTTCTGGCTCTGGTGTCCACTGGCTTTGGGTTCTTGAGCAGAGGCAGAGTTTCTCTGAGCCTCCGTTTCTTCGCCTGTGTGTGACAGAGTGTTAGAATTCTCTCCTTCCACCCCACACGCCATCTCTGCCCAGTCAGATGAGAGACTCTAGGTTCAGTGAGGGCTGACATTTACATAAATGTGGGATGATACACCACTCAGAGTGGAGAGAGAGTGGGATCTTCTGTAGCTTGAGATGGGCAATCTCTTAGATTCATCTTGGTTTGGAGAGCTGCTTGCTGAGAAGGAACTAGAATGATTCTCCTGGACACTAAGATACCCAACTCCTAATCCAAAATCAGTCTTTATCAGAGTGGATCCACCTCAGAGGGGATGTCTCCACATGGAAGAGGAGTTTAGGCTAGTGAACATGGCTTAATACAAAGAGCTGGGAGTTCCTGGGGAAGAGCTGAATTTGGCATGGTATGTGGTGAGGCAAAGACCCTCCAGGATCTTGTCCTTGTGGCACAATAGGGACAACCTTGGATCCCAAGTGTGGCTCATGACTTCACTGTGATTAGAAATCTATTCATCAAGATGGGACCTAATTAACGAAAAAGCTTCTGCACAGCAAAAGAAATAATCAGCAGAGTAAACAGACAACCCACGAAGTGGGAGAAAATATTCACAATCTATGCATCTGACAAAAGACGAATATCCAGAATCCGCAAGGACTCAAACAAAGCAGCAAGAAAAAGTAATAATAATTCCATCAAAAAGTGGGCAAGGTACATAAACAGACAATTCTCAAACAAAGATATACAAATGACCGACAAATACATGAAAAAAAAATCAGCTCAACATCGCTAATTATCAGGAAAATACAAGTTAAAACCACAATGGGACACCACCTTACCCCTGCAAGAATGGCCATAATTGAAAAACCAAAAAATAATAGATGTTGGTATGGATGTGGTGAAAAGGGAACGCTTTCACACTGCTGGTGGGAATGTAAACTAGTACAACCACTATGGAAAATAGTATGGAGATTCCTTAAAGAACTAAAGGTAGACCCAACATTTGATCCAGCAATCCCACTCCCGGGTATCTACCCAGAGGAAAAGAAGTCATTATATGAAAAAGATACTTGTACACACATGTTTACAGCACAATCCACAATTGCAAAAATACGGAACCAACCTAAATGCCCATCAATCAACAAGTGGAAAAAGATAATGTGGTATATATACACCATGGAATACTGCTCAGCCATTAAAAGAAACTAAATAATAGCATTCATGGCAACTTGGATGAAATTGGAGATCATTGTGAAGTAACTCAGGAATGGAAAACCAAACATTGTACGTTCTCACTCGTAAGTAGGAGCTAAGCTATGAGCATGCAAAGGCGTAAGAATGATACAATGGACTTTGGGGACTCAGGGAGAAGGGTGGCGGGGTAAGGGATAAAAGACTACACACTGGGTGCAGTGTACACTGCTTGGGTGATGGGTGCACCAAAACCTCAGAAATCACCACTAAAGAACTTATCCATGTAACAAAAAAAGAAAAGAAAGAAAGAAAGAAAGAAAAGAAATCTGTTCGTCAAGAGCATCAATGTGGAGAGAGCAAGTGTCTCCACATATGCCACACAGAACATTTGCCAGAGAGGACTGAAGACTCTTCTGATATTTCTTTAGGGGAGCCTCTGAAAACCTCCTCTGAATGAAATATGCCCTGGGGAATTTGGATGAATCCAGGGCAGGAGACCTCAAGAGGGAAATGTGCGTGACCTCTTGATCTGGCTTTGTTAAAATCCATGTGGGCATGCATCTAATGAACAGGGAAAAGAGGGACTTGTAATCCGAGTTGGTGCTGTATGTGGTTCATACCAGGTACGTGTAAAATGGTCAATACAAACTGTTCACAGAAGCTGGTGAAGGCTGCACGTGGAGATGAGCGGGGAGTTCTTAGCACAGAAAGTGGCTCCTAGCAGGTGGAATGGTGGTGGTATTACTGTTATTACACCCTGTCCACTGGCATTTCTCCTTGGGCCCCCAGCAGAGAACCCAGGGGGGGCCTGTGCAGTCCAAGGTGGGCAGCATCGTATTCCTAAGCCCAGGCTGGAGTCTAAACCTCAGAATGGAAGTCCTTGTAGCTGTGTGACTTGCGTAACTTGCTTAACCCCTCCAGGCTTCAGTTCAGTGACCAAATAAAACAGAGTTAACGATGACAGGTACATTTACAGTGAAGCTAGTATAGTTTCAGCCTCAAGGCACCTTTCAAGGGTGCCCAGGACTCTAAGGATATAGGATATGTGGATAGTGGAGGAGAAACAACTTTCTTAGAGCTTATATAGGAAAACAACAACAACAACAACAACAACAAAAAAAAACTCGATAGACATTTTCCCAAATTTGACAGTAAGATTCACATGAAATTACCAATAATAAGGTGTGGAACTGAAAGAAAATTTTCTAAGTTGATATTTTCTATCAGAAATGCAAAGCAAATGTTGATCAAACTTGCTGGAAGAAAGACTGAATTATCTTTTCTTCTCCTTATTGAAAATATTGTTATGAAAAAGCAATCAAAGAGCATTCAGCCAAAGAGGTGGAGGGGAAAGCATTGAAATATTATAAACATATGTGTCAGTTCATAAAAAGTGAAGTTATTTGTGTTTTCTGATGACATGTGTGATATTAGCCTGAAATTTATATTTTGTTGTGATTTCTATTTTCATGCTAAATAAATACTCACAATTGCACCTAATTCTATTTTATAATTATGGGTGCTTTTTTTTAAAAGAGTCTCTAAAATTACAGGATCTTCTATCCCCACAAAACCAGGATCTGCCCACGTTCATGATACGACCTGCTTTTGACATAAGGTACATGGAAAAGTGCTGTACCTCTGCTGTCCACCTACGTGGGGAAGAACTTTACAGGGGTATCTGGAAGGAGACTGGGGACACTGAGAAGACAGATGAAATCAAGGAAGGAAAAAAGAATCAAAAGAGACAAGTGGATCTAGAGAAGCCTGGAGTTTGCAAATAAGAAAGCCAAGTGTGAAGTTGACAGGGCAGGGAATAAGAAGAGTTTCCCAGAGAAGTAGGAATGAGGCCCATCTAAAAGGATAGGGAGGCCTATGTTAGGGCCTCATCTGTTTCTCAACTAGCAGCCTCACCCAGACCAAGCAAATGTGGTTCTTGATAGAAGTTGACACATACTCTGAAGAATTCGATGCAGGCCAACCAGAGTCCATCATGCTGGGAGAAAACTAGGAGCAGGTTATGATGTGGGATCCGTGTCAAAAGAATGTCTCTTTCCTTTAGGGCCTGTGGCTTCATTCCCCTAATTAGAGAGGACATCCTGGCTTGGAAGCCTCAGTCCTCCACTTTTCTCTCTGTTAGGCTGACAGGAAGTGAGAGAAAGGAGGGGCAATAAAACATGAAGGTTCCTGAATTCATGTGCAGAGCTGTCTTTTTGAATTCCCATCTGGCTTTTGCCTCGTACTTGCTTTCTGGAGATAAAGCTGTACAAGCCTTGGGAAGGTCGAAGAGTTAAGTGGGTTCCACCGGGTCAGGATGCAATTCCTGAGAATGATTTAAGCCTGGTTCATTTGCTGCTGTAGAGGAGAACAGGAAAGAAGAGGATGGGGGCAAGAAGCTCACCAGATGTGCAAATAGGGCTGCCTTCTTTTTATGATGATGACGATTACTATAGTTTCTGGGGAACAACAGGTGCCGTTTGGTTACATGGATGTTTTTTAGGTGTGATTTCTGAGATTTTGGTGCACCAGTCACCTGGGCAGTATACACTGCACCCAATGGGTAGTCTTTTAACCCTCCCTCTAACCCTTTCCCTCAAGTCCCTAGAGTTCATTATCGCATTCTTATGCTTTTGCATCCTCATAGCTTAGCTCCCACTTGTAAGTGAGAACATACAATGCTTGGTTTTCCATTCCTGAGTTCTTTCACTTAGAAGCATGGTCTCCAGCTCCATCCAAGTTGCTGCAAATGCCATTATTTCATTCCTTTTTATGGCTGAGTAGTATTCCATGGTATATATATACCACATTTTCTTTATCCACTTGTTGGTTGATGGGTGTTTGGGTTCTAGATTTTTCCAACAGCGAATTGTGCTGCTATAAACGTGTGTGCAAGTGTCTTTTTAATATAATGACTTCTTTACCTCTGGGTCGATACCCAGTAGTGGGATTGTGGATTGGATGGTAGATCTTTTAGTTCTTTTTTGTTTTTTGTTTTTTGAGGTAGAGTCTTGCTCCGTCACCCATGCTGGAGTGCAGTGGCACAATCTCGGTTCACTGCAACTCCCACCTCCCGGGATCAAGCGATTCTCCTGTCTCAGCCTCCTGAGTAGCTGGGATTACAGGCAGGTGCCACCAGGCCCAGCTAATTTTTGTATTTTTAGTAGAGACGAGGTTTCACCATGTTGACCAGGCTGGTCTTGAACTCCTGACCTCAAGTGATCAACCCACCTCGGCCTCCCAAAGTGCTGGGATTACAGGCATGAGTCACTACAACCAGCCTACTTTTAGTTCTTTAAGGAATCCCTGTAACTGTTTTCCACAGTGGTTGTACTAGTTTACATTTCCACCAGCAGTGTAGAAGTATTCCCTTTTCACCACATCCACGGCAACATCTATTATTTTTTAATTTTTTAATTACAGCTGCCTTCTGAGCAGCTATAATTAAGCTGTGCTTTCCAGACCTTCCTGGCTGAGCCTGAAGTGGTGGGTTCTGCTCTCTGGCGCCCTCTGCTGTAGCGGAGTGGATCAGATACTGCCATAGGCAGGGCAAGGCTGAGAATCACGGTCATTGATTACCTCTACTTATTTGGGTTGGGATATCTGAGACACAAATGCCCAGGGCCTGAGTTGCAGAAGACAATGGCAGTGTGGAAGGTAACACTGAGTCATTGACAGTGAGCCACACTCTTCACTTCGGCCATACTGTGGAGAACCTGTTGGATTGTACCTGACAGAACAGGAATGAATGTTAGGGCTTACCCAGCCCAGCCTCCTAATTCACTAGCCAAGGAATGTGTCTTGAAAAATAGATGCTGCAGGTAAAGGTAAGGACATCATCGGCAAGAGAAGTGCAGGCGAGTAGGGCTTTGGGTGGTTAGCCCTACTCTCTTCCAGAGGAACCGTGAGTTTCATATGAGTAAGAGCTCAAGATGCTGCTTGAAAAACATAGTGGGGAGGATAGATGGATTGATTCAGGGGAAGGAGACAGAGAAAAGAGTAACACTGGGAGGAGGGTGCTCCTGAAGTATAGGGGAATGGGACAAGGACATGTTGAGAAAGAAGGTGGTGGGCTGAAGATTAAAAACTGGAGAACCAAGTTAAAACTGCAGTGTTTTCCCAAAGTAACCAAAACCTCAGAATAGATATGCTGAGATCCATTCCTGTACTGGAAGAATACTTTTCAGAGATGAAAAGTAAGTGACTGTGCAGATCAAATACGATCATTACATTTTAGGCACATTAAATAAAAGAAACTCACACGGAGACACAGCCCAGTGAAATTTTTGAGTTACAAGAATAAATTTCAAAACCCTACTAGCACCAAAGCAGTAGGGGGAAAAGGCTTACAAAGGCATATCAATCAGGCTTCTTCCAGAGGCTTTTCCTCTGAAACCCTAGAAGAGTGTGGATTAATCGCCATAGCCACAATGTTTTGAAAGGAAGGATGGTGACCTGAGAATGGTAAATCCAGCCAAGTCATTGTTCCAACATAAAAGCAATTTCAGAGATGTATATGCTCAGAGAATATACCACCCAAATACCCCATGTCTTAGGTCAGTTTCTCTGGAAAGCAGAGTCTAAGACCTGCAGACCTTGCATGCTAGAGATTCCTGGGGCATCTGCTTAGTGAGGGAAGCAGAATTAGGCAGAGGGAGAAGCTGAACTGCAATATGTTGCAACAGAGGCCTCAGACAATCCCACAGAAAGCTCTGGAGCTGGAGTAGCATTTAGAGTTAGAATCAAGGCAGGGTGGGTCTTATCTCCCTGCAGGGATGAGTCACTGGATGTGGGCTGCCCCAGAGTGGGACAGTGACCATGGCCTGGGCAACTCCCTTACACTTGAGGCAATTCCACAGTGACTCACTTGTGACTATCACCAGCTGGGGGAATGAGCACCTAAGTCCTGAGGGACTTTGGTGGCATCTTTAACACCAACTTGTTAATATTTTTCGAACTGAAGGTGTACTCAGGTGAACTAAGAGATAGATATGACAATATAAAAAGAGTGAAGAGTTTTCCCAATTCATTTTTAACCACAAACCCTACATGGCTATATATTTCAAAGAAGCCATGGGGCAAAGATTTGTCCCTTGGTTTCCCATCTTTTTTTTTTTTTTTTTCTCTCCAGAAAATGCCTTCCACAGCCTGCTGGAATTGTTGTAGAAAAAAATTGTTGTCACATGCCCAGGATAATTTAGGCATGTGGACATATTGTAGGGTGAGTAGGGCAGGGTTTATTGGGTGAAAAGGAAAGAATCTCTCAGCAGAGTGAGGGAGTTCCTGTTAACAGACCCTCCTCTCACAGACTGAATCCCAGGTCACCACCCAGGAACTGGGGAGACTAGGCTCCTCCCTCTGCAAACTGCTCCAACTTCCCAAGTCTCCACCCCCTCCTCCCAGTGCACAGGCTGGTGGAAGATTCTCCCAGGACCATCCCCCTTATCTTCCTCCTGCATCTATCAGACTGTCCTACTACAATTTATGACCACTCAGAACAGCAACTGGCACATTCCCTTTCTATTTTTCTTAACAATGACTAACCTCACTTGCAAGATTAGAATATTGTGCTGGGAGGGTTAGCAAAACAAAAAACTCCCATTTCTCTTACTGAAAAGCAAAATTAGGCCATTTTACTGAGCGGAGATGTAGTGATAATTTTCTGCATCTCTAAAAGCTTTCTTGAGGATAGAATAATTCCATCATCACAAGTGGGATATAATAGACCCTTTGGATCTGGAAGGGCTGTGAAGGAGAGCACGTGAAGGAAAGTCTCATCTCTTACTTTATGCTATTCTTTTTCACAAAGAGCACATAAAGAAAAGACCCTTAAGATTATTTATTTGAATCAACCATCAAGTTGATTCCATTTATTTTTGTTTTCCATAAGAATGGCGAAACCACTCAGTGATAGACACTGTTTGTCAATAAACCCTTCATAATAATGTTTACCTGGGGCTGGTAGATATTTCTCTGCTAACTAAGTCTACAAGTTAATGTGTGTGGAGTGATTGCAATCAATTGTACATGAAAATGAGTGAATAGAAGAAAAGACTGATTGCAAATTAGCTCTTGGAGGTAAAAATTCAGGTAATTTAAACTTTTCAATGGACATTTTATTGCTTGCATTTTCTAAGCCTTCTTCAATGAGCATGGATCACTTTTATAATTAAACAAAATAAATGCTGTTACAACTCAATGAATGTTATGGTATACATAGGAACACAATTAAACTGAAATATTAACTACTATTATTTCTAGAAAGGAGGAATTGGATAATGAACGATATCTTTTTCTTTCTTTAGTGTTTCAGATTTTTGCTCACAGATTTTTTTTTTTTTTTTTGCATGTCACAATAGAATAAAAATTTTTCATTATTTCCTTAAAGGGCTCAGGGAAGGAGGCTTTATTGTTTGCTTTATTTTCAAATTAAAAGTGCACCTACCATGTCTTCACCCAGGTTAGCAAGTCCTTTGGAAAGTTCTCTTTACTTAGCCTAAGCCCTACCGCTGCTGGGGTAAAGCAAGCACATCTGGTGGTCTAGCTAGTAACATGAGTGCTGCTGAGACTTTGGGCCTGGGGAATGGGGGCAAATTATAAAATTCCTGTATTCCTTCTGGTGGAAGAGGGGAAGAAAGTTGAATCCCTCGCGAGTGAAAATCTGCCTCTGGTCTGTAATATAGTGAAGTACACACTTGATCTTCATCCTTGTTTCCTGACACGTAACTCCTAAAATCAGTGGAATCCCAAAGTGAAGTGTCATTTTGTATGCTAATGAGTTGATGGCTGGCAGACCCTGGGTAGCTTCAGGATGGAGCTGGTCACCAGAAAGATGGAGGCAGCATCAGAGGGTTAAGACTTTCAGCCCCACCCCTAACATCTGGAGAGGGGAAAGGGGCTGTAGGTTAAGTTGCTCCAGGACGGCCAATGATTTAACCAATCCTGCCTACTGATGAAGCTTCCAAAAAAACCAGAACGGACTGAGTTCCAGAACTGCCAGACAGCTGAACACCTGGAGGTTCCTGGAGCTGGCAGCCAGAGAGCCTGTTCCCTCACTACCAATACCCTTACCTTGCCCTTCTTTCTCTTTTTGCACAGCAGTGATCACCTTCTGACCCACTGTGTATTAATAGTGTACTCTCACTGTTGGCTCTGCCTCTCTGACCCACACACAGAGCCTAAGCTCCTGAGGGCAGGAATCTGTGTTTTGTTGGGTGATACATCCAAAGCGCCTCACAGAGGCTGACGCATAGGGGTTCAGTACACACTTTGGATGAATCTATGTTTATTGGAATAAAAGGACGGATGAGATACATGAAGTGAAAAAAGATGAAAAGACAGCATATATACCATGAAAGGAAAATAAAAACTCAGGACCCCAAAGCAATCTGCCAAAAGCAAAAAAAGAAGCTGAAAGCTGAGTCATGCAAGAAGCTGCCTTTCCTTTTGTTCCGAAGCAGAGAGCTACAGAGAAAAGGCTAGGCAGCTCCTCTATGTTTACCCTATCTTACGGGAAATGCCAATTTACTGAGCACCAGAAAAACACATAATGGGCTGTTCTCCCACCTGCTCCTTTTCTCTTGTAACATGTGGATTCAGTAATGAGATCACACCCTCCCCTTTAACCACCCCCAGCCCACTTTTTCCCCTTTAAATATTGAAACGTTCAACATCATCTTCAGAAAAAGGCACAGACCACAGACTTTCTGCGATCCCATGTTCTTTCCTTCTGGGAATGTCCTTCACCTTGGCAAAATAAACTTCCAAATTGATTGCGACTTGTCTCAAGATACTTTTCTGCTTTAAAATAGCATAACTGTGATGAAAAGAAATTAGATGTGTGTGTGCGGGGGGGATGAGAGTCTCCAAGACACAGTAAGTGCCAATGTCGATTATAGATTTGGGGATTATGGGTGATTTTATTTGCTTCATTGTTTGTTGGACTATCTGAATATTTCTTGGTATGCAAGCTTAACCTTTATGATGATACAAAAATGTTTCTTTCAATTTAAAAAAGAGGAAGAAAAACAGGCAGCTCCTGAACCAGCCACGAGCAGCCAAGGGGCCTGGAGATAGCACGATTGGAGCCAAGTGGGTGTCTTGGTGGTGGAGGCAGCCCTTGACCTTGACCATGGACTGTCACTGCTTCCTGCAAATGTCAACGCCACCCACACTGGCAGTCATCCCTGGGGATTGCTTCCTTTGATAGGCCTGGAATCTCCATGTCATCAGTGCTCCTTGTAATAACATCTTCCTCCCACTGGTCACCGCACTCTCCCCAAATCAGGTAAAGCCTGTTGTCAAATGGTGCAGTGTTCCATACTGCTGTAGTCTGAACCTCAGCTCAAGTGGTAAGTTTGCATATTAAGATGTGAGAGGCCGGATGCTGTGGCTCACACCTGTAATCCCAGCACTTTGGGAGGCCAAGGCCGTCAGATCACCTGAGGTCGGGAGTTCAAGACCAGCCTGGCCAACATGGGGAAACCCAGTCTCTACTAAAAATACAAAATTAGCCAGGTCTGGTGGCACATGCCTGCAATCCCAGCTACTCGGGAGGCTGAGGCAGGAGAATCGCCTGAACCCGGGAGGCGAAGGTTGCGGTGAGCCGAGATCGCACCATTGCACTCGAGCCTGGGCAACAAGATCGAAACTCCCTCTCAAAAAAAAAAAAGTGAGGAAATTAAAACTGGTTGTAAGATTTCCTGTCCAGGAGTGGCCTGGAGCACATTAGCCTACTGTTCTCACTAAGAGCTGCATCTACATCCTGTTATCCCCACAGAAGAAGAAGCCGCTTTCCTGAGTGCGGGTTTGCAGTCAACGCAATTCTGCATGCTCCTAGGAAGGAACCAGAAACGTGATGGGCGGCACTGGTGACCAGCCAGCACCTACAGGCCCGCACATTGCCAGGTGTGCTGAAACAGCAGAACCATAGCCCTCATTTTTCCCCTGGAGTACCATCCTCCCTGCAGCTTTCACTCAGGCATTCAGTTGGACTCTAGCCAGGCTGACCTGCAAGGAACTAGGATGAAGCGATTGTGCACCAGATTTCTGGGCAGCAGGTGGGCCTGAGGTGTAGGAAAGGCAATGATGAGTGATGTTTGGCCCGTGCTTCCGACTTTGCATCATGTTCTCAGCATGGCGCTCTGGGAAGCTGCTACCTATTGATTATGTTAGTATTGCAAGATGTAACCTCTTCACCATCTGGGGTTTGTCATTAATTTGTATTTAGAATGGTAAACCCCTTACCTCCTGTGCCTTCACACTTCCTGTCTACTCGTCTTACCTAACATTTCTCCATAGCACTTATTACTATCCAAAACACTGTACATTTAGCTTACTGTCTGTCTTCCCCCAGGATGTAAGCTTCATGAGGCAGGGATTTTGTCTCTTTTATCTTCTGCTGTATTTCCAGTCTGAGAACAATGCCTGGCACACAGAAGAACCTCAATAAATACCAAAAGGAAAGGCAAGGAGAGGAGAGAAGAGGGGAGGGGAGAAGAGGGGAGGGGAGAGAAGGGGACGGGGAAGGAAGGAAGGAGGGAAGGAAGGAAGGAAGGAAGGAAAGAAGGAAGGAAGGAAGGAAGGAAGGAAGGAAGGAAGGAAGGAAGGAAGGAAGGAAACGGAGAGACAAGGCATCAAAGACAACAGATGCATCTTTATAAAGAACGTGTCCATTTATTTTATTATTTTAAATCTGAACTTTCGTAAAATGACAGTTACTTGCATTTAGCTCCAAATGTTTTTGTGACGTGAACTGGAGACAAGCCCAGGTTTGGACCTTTGCATCTTCCTATCAGGTCCAGCGGCTGCACCATTCAGCCCTGTAACTTAATTTGCATCTGCTGAGACTGTGGCAGCCCCATTGCAAGTGACTCAGTTTTCTGAGTCACTAGTGATAGTAGGTAGGGGATGCCGTGCTCCTGACTGCATTTCTCTTACAGCTGGTCAGAGTCAGAAATGATGGTGAAGTACAGGAGGGTGCCCCAGGGCATGTGGGAATGCTTGCAGTCCCTGAGAACTCTGGGGTGGAGAGACCCCAGTGGGGTTCCGATACCTCAAAAGGATGCAGCTTAAAAGAGGACCTAAAAGAAACTTAAGCTTGAAGTTTCTGAAAAGTAGCATCATTTCTCTTCCTTCCTACACCCATTCTCTCAGCCTCTTTCTTTCTACACATATTCCCTCTTTAAGACCCCATCAAGCCGGGCCCCTGCAGACAGACAGCACGCCGTGTGGGGGCAGGAACACGCTTGCGTGCACGTGCGTGTCTCTGCTGCCGTGCCCTCCTCTGCTGCAGGCTGAACTGCTCACACATTGGTGTGCTGAGAGCCTGACGACATCACGCTGCCCGGCTGGCTTTGGCCCGAAGGTGCTGAGCTGGCTGCCCGGCTCCTGCTTCGATCCCCACCTCCTGGGCTCCTCGGGGCCGGCTCATCCATCAGCTTGAGCTTCTCGTGCTCCTCTTTCAGGAAGAAGTCCACTAATAAGCTCTTCTCTTTCTTGATCTGGTCGCTGATGTCCGTGGGGATATCTGGAATCATCCAGTCCACAAGGACGCTCAGGAACATCACGAGGTTCTGCAGAAAGCCAAGGAGAGAGGGGCCGAGTTGGAGAGGCCTGGCCCGGCGAGGTGGTGACCCTGGAGCAGAATGCCTCCATGTCAGTCCTGGCTTTGCAACTTACCAGCCCAGTGATCGCAACCAATGAGCGTAACTCTGACTTGGTGTCCTCACCCATAAAATGCAGTGGCAACAGTGCCTACCCTGGAGTGGCTGTCAGGATGAAATGGGTTAATACGTGTGGGGCATCTGCGGCAGTGCCTGGCACAGAGCAGGACTCCGTCAGTAGTAGCTACTGCTTCTTCCCTTCACCAGGACTTGTGCCCCCACACCATCCTCAGAGTGTTCCCATGTGTCCAGTTCTTGCTTCTTGGCCTCTAAGCCTCCAGGCCCTCCGTGCTTTAGAAAATGGAAAGTGGTTTTCTAGAAAGTGGCGACAAAGCCCAGTGGCTTCTCCTGGGCTGTCACTGTGCCACTTGCTCCTCTCCTCCCTCCATCTGGCTCTCTCTATCCTCTACACTAGAGACGGACTTGGGGTTTTCGCATTGACTTCGGGCCTTCGCTGACCCGGTGCACTGCTGACATTCACCTTATACCGTTCTCAGTCACTGCAGCCACCCCGGCTAACCCTGCCTCGCTGGGAACCCCTGCGTCCAGCTTGCCTCGATCGGGTCTAGGCTTTGGCGCACACTTGCAGTGGTCTTCCTTCTGGCTGCTAAGCCACATCCCTTTGCTGGTGCACACGGTAGGCTAGGACTGCTTCTCCCTGGAGGATTTACTGTCTCAGTGAATGAATGCATGACAGCAATGCGTGGCATGGCTCAATGAATGCATCTGATTCCCATCCAATTCCCCAAGCCACACTTCACCCAGCTTTACCCAACACACTCCTCCCATTGTGATACTCTTCTCTGGCTGCCAGTTACGCACTCACGTGCCTTTTCCCCTCTGGGACTGTGACTGAGCCCTTGAACCCTACATGTTCCTAGGGGTTCAGGGGAAGACGCTGGAGACCAACTGCTGCTTCCAGAGGCTCCTGGGCATCCTGGGTGCTTGCGAGCTGCTTCACCAAGTCACACACTCTTCCTCTCAATCCATTCCTTCTGGCGTGAGTGGAATGTGACATGTGACATATGGGAAAGTGAGGAGACTCCGGGGGTGGGGCAGCAGGGGATGTCTGAGCGATCATTCAAACTTATCGCCCCCATCTCTCCAGAGGAAGAATGGCTGTCTTCTTTAGGTGAAAGCCTAGCCGATGGGCTTCTCCACTTTCTGGGCCGGGGTCTGGGGGCAGGATACTTTAGAGCCCCCCAGAGATCTGCCTTCAGGGAATACAAAAGCCTGAGGGAGCCAAAGAGAAAAGGATCTGGGCTCGTTCTTCAGCCCTGCTTGAAGACCGGGGGCATCCAGAGTGGGAATTGGGGGCCCTCAAGCTCAGAGAATCTCAGCGATGCAATTGGAGCTGTGGCTATTGTCCCAGATAGGAATCACTGGGCTCGAGTTTGCTATTCATTCAGGGATGGCTCGATGGCTCTGGGGGCCCTTCCCACCAGATGTCTCAGTGGCTAAAACAACACTAACAAAGGAGGGAGCCCAGAGTGCAAGAAGAAAGGTTCCAAACCTGAGTTCTTTCATGACTGCAGAGATGAGATGGGCTGTTTGTCTGCCCCGGGCTGGGACTCTGGTTTCAATGGCCCCTTTTCCTTTCTTCGCCTTAGGTTTAAACAGGAATCTATCTCCACCCTGCAACTTACTCCACATCTGTCTTGTAACCTTACACTGTGTTTTATTCTCTGTCTGCAAAGTCCACCCATTAAAGAAAGCCCTCTCAAGAGTCCTCCTGCCTCACCCAGGAAAGAAGCCCTCACTTCTGCCTGCCACACATGAAGCTTTCTCACGTCACAGAGTACCACGGGAACCTGGAGGTAGGTGCAAGAAATGAGTACAGTATCCTTACCCCTGCAGCTCGGATTCGAATGGGCTGTTCCTTATCCCAACAACTCACCTGGAAGATGATGACAAAAGCCAGACGGGCGGACAGAATAAACCAGTACTGTTTGGAAAACTCATAAGGGTTCGGGGCCCAGGGCGGCTCTCGGTAATCCTTAAACCTGCCCAAAGAGAAATGTGGTGTTAAGATCGGGAGGGGATGGAGAACAGGGTGGTAATTCTCTGGGTGAAACCTCAAAGGCTTGCTAGAGCATCAGGCATGCATGCCCTTGGCATTGACTTGGGAAATAGGGGGAAGTGGGCGAAATCTATGGCCTAACCAACAAATTTCCTAAAAGGACTGAAGTCCAAAAAAGCCAATGTCAGCCTAGAAATGTCCTAAAAAGATGTTTCTACGACTCTCTCCAATAGCTCCCAAAGCTTACTTTGGTGTCAGGCTTCAACTCCCAAAGGAGCCCAGGGCATCTGAGGGTAGTCCAGGCCAGTGGGTCCACCTGGGCCTCCCACTAGCCTGTGACCTCTGTGTGGGTAGGGGAGACCCAGACACCCTGCATGGTGCTCTGCAGCCGGGGGGCTCGGGGAAGAGGCAGACACCAGCAGGCAGTCTCGGGCTTCCTCCCCTTCCAGATGCTTCAGGACTACGGCCATCAGAGGGGCTGGCCTGGTTTCATGGCTGCATTCTGGAACCAGAAAGAAGGCTGATCCAGACCAAGCTGGAGGCTGAGTGAATTTGGGATGGGAGGGTCATGAAGCATCATAGTTGATCAGTATTCTGTTTTGCTAATCATGTTCCTGATCTGTCTGCACGGTTTAAACTATAAAATGTTAACGCCTGACGTGAGCTCATGCCTCTTTCTCAGACCCACAGAGAAGCCTTGAGTTTTCCCTCACCCTTGCCTTTTCACCCCCATTCCAGAATGATTCATGTGAAAACTAGCCCATTTCCTCAGACTCACATTTTTCTAAGCCTGGAATAATGACAAGAGGCTGGTACCAGAACTATGACCCTTCCTGGAACAGTTTTCTCCATGGAATTCAACAGCTCTTTGCTGCTCAATAAAAGCAAAGCAAGTCCTGGGCTACAAAAAGAGGTGGGTGGTGTCAGGCCACCAAGCAGTGATAGTGGCTGCCAAGGAAGGCAGGCAGGGACTCTGCCCAGGTCAATCCCTGAGCAAAGGGCTTTTCTGGAAGGTTTCACATTTCATCTTCACTATAGCATCCTCCGGCAGGCATTGTTACCCCGGCATAACATAGGAGGAACCTGAGGCTTGGAGAAGTTGAAGTGTGTGGCCAAGGTCTCGTGACCAGTAAAGGCAGAGTCAGGGTAGGAATGCGAGTCTGGCTGAATCTGGGCTTTCTTTCCGTTATCATAGGGCACCTTACCAATGGCCACAATGTAGGGGCATTCAGAAGTAGGTGCTCTTTGGTCCTTCTCCTGCCATAAATGAATTAGCTGCTCTAAAAGGCCCACATAAAAGCCTGTTGGTTTTCCGTTGTCCAAAGAGATGAGAGAAGAGAAGAAGAGGAAGAGGAAAAGAGATGCACATACAAAGATAGAAAAGGGTGCAGTGATAAGAGTCAGCAACAGAAAGACACAACTGAGAAGTGGACACTAGGGACTCGACTAGGGTTTGGCAGGAGGCCAGGAGCTACCCTCTCCCTGCCCGACTCCCCCTCTCCCAACAGCTGATCACAGCTGCCGCACGCTTGGTTTGACATCCGGATGAAAAGCAAAGCTAACTGCAGCCCAGCAGAGCACCACAGGATTCATCATAACCACCCTCAGCTGAGGACAGAAACACGGCCAGCTCCAGATTATCCTTGCTGATGGGAGAGAGGGAGAGCGTGGCTAAGTGAATGAGAACATCTTGGGGTGGGAAAAACCTCAGACTCACCTATCCTCCCGTTGCCCCCAGACAGGACGCCATGGCAGCAGGCAATTTATCTCACTCTTCTAGAGACCTCCAGAGGAGGGTGACACACACACGTGCACATGTGTGCATGCACACACATGCACACACACACACTGCTTACCATGGGGAAATCCTTCCCCAGGTTCAGCCCAGTCCCTACTGCTACAATCAAAGTCCATTTCTCTTGTTCTCTAGCTCCATCTCTGCAGGAACAGCTGCTCGCTGACCTCAGTATGCGAGCCACTGCTCACCCCTCTTTTTTCCAGTCTGAAAAGAATCCATAAATAATCTAATTCTGGTTCCACCTCTGCTATTAACTCACCCCAGCTTTTGGAAATGTCACTTTGTCCTCCCTCAGTGTCTAAAACATGTTTCGAGTCTAACAAGCATATCCATCTAATCGAGGATCTGCAGAAAGATTAACACAGAGATCTGTACAGAAAATAGCTCGAATGCAGACAGACTAAGTGTGGTTCTGTTAGGAACTGATGGTAAGCCATGCTACAGAAAAGAACAGTGAGCAATTTAATATTCATCTGCTCACATTTCTTTCCAAAGCTAACTTTATAAAAACTATGACCTACAGTGAGAAATACATTTTACACTCATGCACATACACAGACTGCAATAAAAATTACACAAAACATACTTTGCTGTGTGCAATGCACTAGTATTTTCCTATTCTACTCTATCTGATCCTAACCCACCCTATTCTTTAAAATGCCGATCATGACCCACTAAAGTGATTTCATAATTCACTAATGAACCATGACTCATAGTTTGAAAAACCTTGATTCTCCTAAGCCCCTACCACCAGGTAAAGGACTCACTGTTTACATTCCAACGTAAGTTCAGATTTCACAATTGTTTTTAAATTTTACCCTAAGAAGTCAGGCTTATCAAATGTTTCACTGAGTAACTTAGAAGACACTAATTAAACCAAGAGATAATTAGCTTTAAGAATAGAAGTGTTCACCAAAGAGAGTGGCTAATCAACCTAATTATTTCCACCACTGTGATGCTGAGTGTTTTGTTTCTAAACACAGTGCTTAGCACCGGCAACAGTTTGTGCTTTGGAGGCAGCAGGTGAGGGGTTGAAAGCCCCGTCCAGCACTGTAGTTCTCTGTCCTCTTGCAAGTTACCTAACATTCTGATGCCCAGCTTTCTCAACTATAAAATGGGCCTGAACTTTCCACCAGAGTTGTTCTGAAGACGGAGGGTCAACGCCAAGTGCTCCGCACACCATCTGGCCCATCAGAGGACCCAATAAATAGCAGCTATTCTTTTTTTTTTTTTTTTTTTTTTTTTGAGACGGAGTCTCGCTCTGTCGCCCAGGCTGGAGTGCAGTGGCCGGATCTCAGCTCACTGCAAGCTCCGCCTCCCGGGTTCACGCCATTCTCCTGCCTCAGCCTCCCGAGTAGCTGGGACTACAGGCGCCCGCCGCCTCACCCGGCTAAGTTTTTGTATTTTTTAGTAGAGACGGGGTTTCACCGTGTCAGCCAGGATGGTCTCGATCTCCTGACCTCGTGATCCGCCCGTCTCGGCCTCCCAAAGTGCTGGGATTACAGGCTTGAGCCACCGCGCCCGGCCTAATAGCAGCTATTCTTTCTCTTTTTACTGAAAGTTACTTATGGAATACACACCTTTTCGGTTAAAAGAGGACAGAGCATGTAGACCACGGCTTCCAGTTCCTCCTAGCTTTCCAGGAGGATTTTTGAGCATGCAAGCACTAAATGCTGTAAGTTTTAGTGCAAATCAGGAGTCAGCCAAGGGCACAGCTGCACAGGGCTTCTCTCAGGACCTCTGTCCAGGTAAATAGCATGAAACAGGCAAGTGCTGGCTGGTGGGTGGAGGCCACAAGACAGCTCCACAACAGACCTGTTCCCATGGCTTGGGGAGCTCGGGTCTCCCAAAGTCCCACTGAATTCCCCAGCATTGGGTGAGCCCCTACATCTGGGCAGCCTCCTGCAGCTGCCAGCCGTGGCCCCCCAAAGAGATGCAGAGTTTAATCCCCGGCATATTATTTTAGGGACATTCCTGGATCTCACCCTCACCCCTCCAGTCCTCCTTCATTTTCCTTGAGGCTTAACATAAAGTTTGAGAGTTCCCCTGAGTTTTCTAATAAGGAGAGACTTCCAATAACGAGACCACTAGCCTGTCTAAAAAAAAAAAAAGCTAGTCTGCATCTGGATCAGCTATGCCACTTACTACCTAGAAGAGCCCGAGGAAGTCATTCCACGTTTCCAAACCTAGGTCCCGGATCTACAGAGTGCAACTCCCAAAATGTGTATCCCAGTGCTAAGCATACAGGAGCTGTCTCAATCCCAGCCAGGAGTGAATGAATAGATGTGCGTGCGTATCTGTGTGTGCGTATACCTTGCATGTTAAAGGAAGACGCTGTGAGAATTAAATAAGACAATCTATGTGAATATGATTTCTGGAGCTTCTGCAGAAAATGAACACAAGTTTCTTCTGGGATAGAACAGCTGGGGTAGGAGCTGAGAAGTGACTCTTTTCTTCTCATATACATACACAATATGTGTCTATGGAATTACTTTTATAATTAAAAAGTTCAAAACGGTAAAAGATGAATGTGATTAATGGCAATACACAGTTGATTCAAGTACATTTTTATATTAAGCTTTCCTGAGCAAAATTATAATGTTAATTTCCACAGACTCATATATGAAACTGACACAGAAATCAACATAATAGTTTAGCTTTAAAATTATGTTAATATTTTATCTAGATTGTTCTAACTTTGTGAAAAATCACATTGATTGAATTGAATTTGTACATGACTTAAATAAGATTTCCATTAACTCAAAATATCTTTCATTGTAAAATGAAAACAATACCTTAAAAGTTCTACAAGTTAATACTATGTTAATGCATAGAAAAATGCTTAGAAAACATTCACCCATAAGTATAACCCTATTACTGTCGGAAGGATGCCTGGGTTGGGCAGGGGTTAGGGTGGAGGCGGAACAGAGGTGGAGTGGTTGCCTGTAATGTTTAGAATTTTTGTAGAACTAGATTAATAAATGACATGTCATTAAACCTGAAGTTAAAAAAAAAAAAAACCAAAAGAATCTTTGAAGATTTTTTATTCCAAAGCCCCCATTTTTACAGATGAAAAAACTGAGGTACAGAGAGAGACTCAGGGCTCAGATGTCCTCATCCTATCCTCACTTGCAGGGTGACTCGTGACAGTGACATCTGCCACAATTCATCACAACACAAAATCACTGTGGGCAGGGATGGTGCTGAAGTCAACGATCAGTAACAGCTTTTTAATGAGCTTTTGTGATGTAATAAATCAGCTAGTAAATGCATTTCTCAACTCCAAATAGTGGCGGGTAAAAAACATTTTAATAGCCCCAGTGGAAATTAATGTCATATTAATGCTGAACACAACTACATACAGTATTTTCATACCATCTGAGCTACTTAAAACTGCCTTCTGGAACTGGCCCTTAACAAAGGAAAACAGTACAGGCAATTAGGAACTAATGAGTAGCATGTCAATCCAGTGGTTGATAAGAATCAGGAAAGGCGACACCCAGAAAAGCTAACAGCCTCTGGTTTCGGTGGGGAGCAGATGGGAGGCAGCCGTGGGCTGGAAGGGAGCACCCTCTTCAAAGGCTTTTCTCAGGATATGAGGTATGCAAGCCCTTAGGACCTGCAGGAAAACCTGGCAGGAGCCATCCACAGAAGCTGCTGCTGGAAGCTCAACAAACACCTCCAAGCAGACCCGTTGGGTCGACCATGCCCAGGTAGGCTCTTCGAGCTTTGAGACAAGATCTCTCTGCCCCCTTCCAGCTGAGCTGGGAAGTGAAGCCCACAGTCGTCCTCCAGGATGTGGCGGCCCCTCGACCCTGTCAAATGGTTGCTAATCATGCCTGCAGATTGATGTCACGGGACTGTTTACGGAGCAGCCCTGCCAGAGCAGTCAGATGACTGAGGCAAGCATCGCTCCAAAATGCTGGGAATGCATCTCAAACGGGCAGCCGGAGACTTGTCCTAACTTTTATTGCTATTTTTAAGATACCTCTATCCCTGGCAAGGCTGGGTTGGAGCCGCAGACCTCAGTTTTATTTGACCACATTTATCTCCAGAGGTCACTGAAAGCTAAGAATAAGAAGGGTCAACAAGTTCCCAACGTTATTTGCCAGAAAATCATGGCAAAACTCGTTTCCCACCACGGAAGCAGTTTTAACTGGCTCTAGGACTAGCTGAAGAGTTATCTCTGTTTCTCAAAATATTCCTCTATCACAGTCCCTTCTCCTCCTCCTCCCCTCTCTCTTTCTCTCTCTGTCTTCCATGTACATATAAATGTATATGGAATTATCTCAAGCATCTCAATTCCTGACTCAGAAAGACATCATAGAGGTTATGCCTTTGCTTTCTAAATCTCCAGAGAATTGAGTGACCCAGACAAGTTCACACAGCAGGCAGTGGAAGGGACTCACATGAGGCAGAGATTTCCATCAACAACCCTTATCAATCTAGGAAACGTAGTCCCCAGAGCACGCCTATTTGACATATTATGTCTAGATCACCTGCTGACCCTATTTTCTGAACATCTACCTACATTTCACAGTAGGGCATCTCTTTATGTTAAACGGAACCCTCAGTGTAACCCCATAGTCTTCACACTGTAGGCACAGACATAACACCAATAAAAACCTTGATCTCATCACTGCCCTCTGCAACCCCTGCAGTGGTACCCTGTGGCCCTACGAGAGACTCCACGCACCTCAACAGGACCAGCATCCTCTCCTTAATATGGAGTTTGTTTTTTCTTTCAGCCTCCTCTCTCATAGCTTACCCCTCTCGCCTGAGCCTATCTCCCTGGAATACAGTATTCTCTCGGAACCTCCGTCACCACCTGACACAGCCCTTGCTGCCCCGTGGCCCACCACCCTCCCCACCCTGCTTACCAGCCAGGCTGATGTGGCCACATGAGTGGGGAGTTTCCATGTGATCATCTCCATGGCCATTCTTCAGGTTTCATCTCCCTTGAAACATCCCCTCAACACTTAAGTCTGGGCTAGGTGCAGGGCCTCCCTCCTCAGGGATCCCTTAGCTCTCTGTTGTTATCCTATTGTCAATCATTAAAGCTCTATTTTAATTTTAATTCCGTGTTTGCTTACTTGCCTGCTCCACCTAGAGTTCTCGAGGGAGGCACTAGGTCTTGCTCCCTATTACATAACCAAGGCCAAGCCTTTAGTAGCGTCTCAAAAGTATTTGCCTAATGAATCTGTAATCCTCACTGGTACTGAGAGAGAGGAAGCAAAAATGACGGATGCTTCAAAGTCACTTCAGCTTGATCTTGGGATGATTTGTTTTCTGCAAATAAATTTTCTTGGCAGAAATACAGAATGAAAGTGCACTTGCTATGCATGTGCCCACTGATAATTCTGCCACTCAGTGTCAGACTTTTTTCTAAAACGGGCCACAACCAAGTCATGATCTTATCTACTTGCATGGGAATAATGGGGAGACGATTATCAGAGCCTCACAGCTGGCTGGAAAAATCCAGCGACTCAGAAGGCAGATACAAGAAAGCTCAATCTGATCCACACATAATCACAACACCTGGTGTCCTGGACATTGGTTGTTTTGGCTGAATAGCACCCATTTTCCTTATTTCTCACCACAGTTCCTGGCGATCATATGGAACTCAAAAACACAGTCAACATTGACTGCAGTGGAGCTGGGAGGTGGGCAGAGACTGGATTTGGGCAGACTGGATTGAATAAAAACCTGCCTGAGGTTAGACCTACCCTCAACTTTCCATAGGGACCATTAAAATCCCTACTAATTTAAGCCAGTTTGATCAGTGATACATCTGAAAAGCACACTCATAGGTGTTAGTGGAAAATCTGATGGTCAAGGGCAAGATCAGAGACCCTTGTGCTCCGTGAGGACAAGTGCTTCTAGAGCAACCAAAGAAACAGATGATGTGAGCCTGGCCTTCACACATGCCAAGTCACACTGGTGCTGCCTCTCACTGGAGACGGAGGTGGAGACCTGCGCTCTTAGATGTGAGTTTTAGACGCTGCCTAGAGAAGACCTAGATGCTACTGGAAAGGCCTTGAACTGTTCCTGACCCACCACGCTGTGGAACTATGTCGTTGGGGTCTGCAGACCCAAGTCCAGCACCATGGACAGACAGTCTAGTGTGCGAACCATGCAGAGGGGCCCCCAGGCAGTGCGTGGCCTGGCAGCAAATCTGCCTGCAATGTGATTTTAGTATAAGAGTCAGACTCTTTATAGGCCCAGATGTGAAAAATCCTGAAACATCCAGGCTAATATAAATGGACACTTATGAGTAAATTTCTTCATCCACTTTTGGGTCTGGTTCCTCTTTTTTTATTGTTTCTTGGTTGACTAGAGTGGAATCCTGAAGTTTTTGTTCCTGGAACCAGAATACCCTTCTATTTAAACCACAGATTAGTATAGTTGGTTAACTCAGTCACCCAGGTTGGGAAAACCAACTGGTGTTCTCTTGTTCATGGTCTCAGACCGCAAATCTGAACCTAAGTGGCTGTTTTACAAAAGGTTGGTCTTGGGCACCAGGGTCGCAGGTAGGAAAGCATGGCAGACATGCCCAGGGTCATCACCACTGCAAACACAGCTGAAAACACCGCTTTCACATCAAATATTATTGGGGATGGTCTAAGAAAGCCCTATATTGGTCCCATAATACCTTCTCCTTTGGTATTGGTGTAATTAATTATTCTGATTTATATATATGAGGTAGGATCTTGCATCAAGTGCTTTATTGGGACCATCTTTTAACCAGGGTACAAACAGGTTGAATAAATTATTCCCCTGTGCTCGTCTTCTCTGTATTTGCCCTTTTGGGTAAGTAATGGAGAGTTTTCCATTTTGGGGCTTCGGTGACCCCTGTGGTAATGGCCTTCAATCCGGACTCTAAGCTGGACGTCTCCAGAAGCCCAGCTTAGTGTGGCAAGGAGTTGGGTGAAAATGGCCCCTTGGATTTCTTAACATCGTTTTAAATGTAACATGATTGAAATCAAATTCATCATATGTAGCATAAAAGTAGACTCTCTCAGCATCTTCCCTCTCCCTATCAATGTGACCACTTCCCAGTCCTCTGACTTCAGTCCAGACTGGAGATAATCCTAGCTCAGCCACTCTCCTATGTCTACTGTCACCAACTCTGCAATATTTCATGTGAAACAGCTCATCTTCTCCCCTCCTCTTAATTCTTCCCACGACCCTGGTCTATGCCCAGCACGGTTCATGTCTAAATGATGCAGTAGCCCAGCTGCCCTCCCTGGGTCCTACCAACTCTAGCCCATCGTCCTCACTGAGACCAGATCAATTTCCCTAAACCTTCCCTTTATCCTATAATTCCCCAACACTAAAAAAGTCCAGTGCCTTCCTATTGCATCACATTATAATTCCCGTCAGATTTCAGGACTTCCCATTAGGTACTTTATCCCATCTATTCAAATTCAACAACCTTTTGGCTTATGCTGTCGTAGGAGTTTCTACATTTACTGTATTTCCTTTATTAATCCCTTTGCTGTGTGTCTCCTTGCTAACCATATCACCTAGCCCCAAGTGCTTCTCCAAAAGCCCACATTTGTCCCTACCCCATGACTTTGCCCATGATGACTCCCCACCTAGAATGCTTTTCTTTTCTGTCTTACAGCTCCTAGCAGCCCCTCCAGGAAGCCCACCCTTTCCATTCTAGACCCTCAAGTAATCTCCGTCTCCTCTGAGCACCCACAATGCTCATGGTCCATACATAAGCTCAGCAAATAACCTACTATTTCCTATCTGTTCTGCTTATTTTCTTCTCAACCAGACCATAACCCCCTTGATGGTGAGGACAAGGCTCTTTGTCTGCTCCATGGGTCTAGAAAAAGGCAGTCCATAAATATTTTTTGAGTCATCAAAATTGATTTATAACAATTGCAGAGAGAGAGCAGGAGACAGAGGGAAAGGAGAATGATGTACGTTGTGTCTTGCTTAACGATGAGGATATGTTCTGAGACACGCATCTTTAGGTGACTTCGCAAACATCACAGAACGTGCTTATACAAATCTAGATGCTATGTAGCCTACAACACACCTAGGGTATAAGGGATAGCCTATTGCTCCCAGGCTACAAACTTGCACAGCATGTTACTGTACTGAATACTGTAGGCAGTCATACAGTGGTAAGTATTTGTGTACCTAAATATATCTAAATACAGAAGATGTATGGTAAAACTATGGTATTATAACCTTAGGAGACAATCACCATATATGTGGTCTATTGTCTAAAACACCATCATGTTGTGCAGTGTTGTAATTCTAGGTCATCCCCATAATTATCTGGATCTATTGCCTCTGGTCCTCTGTTGCCCTCCTCCTGAAGATTACTTTACCTGCAGAACTGAACCTCCTGGTCAAACTGTGAGTTTTCTGGCTGCGTCCCCTCCTTCAGCTGGCTGACGTTGAAAAAGGAGAGGGTGTGGTTGACAAAGCCGTGCAGAGTCCCACTGTGACTGTAGGAGTACTGGTACACCAGGCGGGGGATAAAGTCGGAGGTGATCGCAATGACAAAAGCCTGAGGGACAGAACCATAAGCACTGAGTAGCCAGGATTGATGCTAAAAAGGACTGTCCACTCTTAGACTGTCCATCTGAAGAAGCTGCTCTGACTGACAAAGAAGCTCATACAGCATGTGCAGGTCCCTGAGCTCACACAGCTGAGTCACCTGCCTTTTCCATCTTTGATGTGTACAAGTATAATAAGTCCACCAGACAGTGGCTGCCAAAAGAGCACAAGTCGACCACTGCAGCAAAGGATGCTAAGTCAGTTTGGACCATTTGGTGCTGGAAGGATTAGACCACCTCTGAGATATGTGACATTGCTGTTGAGCAAGCCCAAACAGAGTGTACGCTTTCCTGGGAAAATTACCTATAGTGATGAGGGTACTACATAAGTGTAATGGGCAAGGAAATGGAATGCCCATGTACTTCTGCCCCTGAGTGGTACCAGAAAGCCAGAAATACCAAGAATATGATTCCACAGTTTGCTTCATTTGATCATTATCTCTCAACACTTTTTTAGCAAGTCATGTAATAGAAGTTATTCTTGTATCCATTTTACTTAAGAAAACGGAGACACAGCGGAGAAAGAAACAGGTCCTGCTAGATGGAGCCACACACACCCAACATAGTGTCTGGCATATCTAAGCGCTCTACAAATGTCCATGGAGCAAACCAAACGACAAATGAATGATTGCATATTTGAACACAGAGGTACTTTCTGCAAAGAAAGTCTTAAATCTTTCTGGCAGGTGTTTATATTGCATCCTGCACCAACAATTAAAGCCCTTTACCAAAATGTAGTTCAGATATTGTTTTCTAAATGTGTATGTGAATGTGAATGGCCAGAACCATATTTGAGAAGGAATAACATCGTAATCACAGCTACAACTTACTGAGCCCTTGTTACATGTCCTTTCATCATGCCATTTAATGTCCCAAATGATCTTATTTGGTGGGTGCTATTATTATCTCCCGTTTGACAGATAAGTAAACAAGGCTTAAAGAGGCCAGGGAAGTAAGACTGCATGTCATTTCGTACTGTAGATGCAAAGTGATTAATACTCGGGGCCTCTGTTCTAGCAGACACAACTTCAAAGTAGCAGACTGATCTGTTTTCCAAATTGCACCTTATTTCTAAGCCTCGAGATGTGCACTTCCTACATCACAACATCCAAAATGCAGGGGGCTGATTTTCTCTGCCTCACCTCACATCTTCCAGCCATTTTATGTGATCTTAGTAGGAAATCAGGTCAAATCACTGTTTGCCTCCCAAGGGAAAAGGGCCGTGGCTTTCTTGGTGTGCACTGAGCTGGCTGATACATTTCTGGGAGGTGGGACAGGAGGCCCTTCCTGGCCACTGTCCACATAAGAACACAGCAGAAGAGGAGCTGGCTGGGGTCCAGCAGGATTTCCTCTGCAGTGTAGACACGTCTGGCAAGAGAGTTAAGGAGGTAACCACAGGTGGGACCCTTCTTCTTCTATGTCCTATCTTAACCTACGCAGTGCCAGAGTCCTTGGAGATAATTAAGACTTTGCACTGACAACCTGGAGGAACTGTAATTAGGGACTGCAGCCTGGGCAATGCTCCATGCATTGTTTAACTCAGGAGTAGAATAAGAAAGGAAAGAGATGAATAGATATGTAGCGTTCTTTCCTCATCATTCTTGGCTCCAAGGAGAGATCTGATTTTGACTGTCAGGGCCAAGGTATGCATTCTGATGGATAATTACCTTTCTCCTTGTGAAATTAAAAATAAACCTACACAGCCTTAGCGACAGCACGATGAGTTACAAGGCATTTGTGAGCTGTTAACCAGAGTGCTGTCACCAATAAAGCTCCAAATGGAAAAGGCTGGGGAGGTGCAAGGGCTGGCTTCCCACTTTGAAGACCTCAGCTTCTCTGGAAGCCCTTCCCACAGAGCGAGTGCGTCATGAATGTAAGTACTCACATTGCTGATAACAGAGAACTTGCCAATTCCAGAGAGAATGTCAAACCAGATTCCTACAAGACACAAAAGAGAGCGTCTGGCTCACTCCCGCCCTCGGCCCAGTGATGACAAGGCTGAAGCTCCGGGTGATGTTTCGCAGGTGAACTACCGAGCAGCTTTGCTGGGCCCCCCAGAATGGGCTTGTCTGGAAAGGCTTAGGTAGCCCCCCTGTCTGGAAGCTCAGATCACAAGTGGGGGTGGATAATGTGGTCTCAGAAGGCGTCCCTGCACCTCAGGATACGAGGATGAGGGACCCAAAGGGAAGAGGGGCTTTCATAGCCCTCTTGATTCCTGGTGTGGTGTGACTGTGTCCACAGGGGACAGAATGACAGAAGGATGGGCCTGGTGGGACCTCTAAGAGGGGCACATACCGATATCTTTGGTTCTTACAGCATCCGGCCGTCTCAGCTCCGTGACAAACTTCTTGGCGTCCAGCCGCACTTCAATGACATTGTTGAGGAGGGCGAACACAGGTGCCAGGGGAAAGGAGGCCACAAAGAGGGTGACGAAACCAAACTGGATGACTGCAAGAGAGAACAGCATGAGGGCTTCAGCAGGGACAAGCAGGACTCAGGTCCCTTCTGGCTCGCAGCTACGGCCCCTTGTCCTTTCTTCCTTGGGTCTCTTTTCCCATATGGGGTAATTTTTAGCCTCCCTTTTCCTCCTGTGCCACATACACGGTATTTCTTTCTAAGTACCTGCAGTCCTGTGGGTCAATGTCATCACTTGGGAGCAAAGCTCTGGATTAGGCATGGTGGGGAGATATGAGAAAAAAAAAATGTCTTAATTCCTCCCTTCACCCTTTACCGCCAGTCACTAATCCTACTGATCTAACTCAGGGGTTGGTAAACTTTTTTAGTAAAAGGCCAGATAGTAATAAACATTTTTGGATTTGCAGGCCATATGGTTTTGTTACAATGACTCAACTCTGCCATTATACACTAAAAGCAGCTATAGACAGCACATCAGCAAGTGGGCTTGGCTGAGTTCCAATAAAACTTGATTTACAAAAGCAATATATAAAGTGGCTAGATTTGGCCTACAGGTCACAGTTTGCCTACCCTTGATATAGCTTTAAAAACCACCTCCCAAATTTGGACTCTTCTTTCCACGTCTACAGTCACTGCCTTTGTTTAGAAAGTTTATTCATCGGCCGGGCGCGGTGGCTCACGCCTGTAATCCCAGCACTTTGGGAGGCCGCGGCAGGCGGATCACGAGGTCAGGAGATCGAGACCATCCTGGCTAACACTGTGAAACCCCGTCTCTACTAAAAAATACAAAACAAAATTAGTCAGGCGTGGTGGCGGATGCCTGTAGTCCCAGCTACTCGGGAGGCTGAGGCAGGAGAATGGTGTGAACCTGGGAGGCGGAGCTTGCAGTGAGCTGAGATCGCATCACTGCACTCCAGCCTGGGTGACAGAGCGAGACTCCGTCTCAAAAAAAAAAAAAAAAAGGTTTATTCATCCATCATGCATTTATGGAGAGCTCACTAAACGTCAGGCCCCGTACCAAGTATTTAAGGAGGCAAAGGTCTGGTCTTGCCTGCAAGAAGCTGGGTTTGAAAGGGGAGAGTTAAATGTAGGCAAACACATGCAACAAGGTTTTATGTGTTCCAAGAAAGAATAAAGAATGTACTAGTGATAGAGAAGACCCAAATGGAGGGGAACACACATCTGTTCAGGGCAGGGACTGAAGGGGGTCTCCATGCAGAGCCCCTGAGCACAGTCTGGAAAGATGGGCATGTAGTTTTCATGAGGATCAAGTCAGAGACCTTCTAAGCTGCGGAAGCAGCGGAAGCAAAAGCGTGGTGGGACAGCCCAGGCCCATCAGACAGCCGGAAACAGTCCAGCCCTACCTGGACCATTGCAACAGCCTCGTGACGGGGTTTCTTGCCACCAGTCTCCCAGAATGCTAGAGTCTATCCAGCACACAGCCCCTGTCATCTGATTCTGTTATCTACCTACTTATAAAAATTCCTGTTGGCTCCACTCTGTTCACTGAATATAATCCAAATTCCCTAGCGTTGCATGCAGGAGCTTTATAATCTGCCTCCAAGCTGCCTCCCTAGCTTCATCTCCCAGCATCTCCCCAGCAACGACCATGTCCTGCCTTCTCACCCTCCTAACTGTCCCCTGCCACATTAGTTCCTTTCACTCATTTGTGCACAAGCATCCACTCTCCGGCTGGCAAGCTTCTGTGCATCCCTGAGATCACTCAGATGCCACCTCCTTGATGAAGCCCAATCCTTCCTCCTCTGGTCCCCACCACCCTGTGTTCAGGCCTCTGGTGCAGCCTTCACTGTGTGCTTCTGTGATTGACTTGCTCACACATCTTTACTTCCCACTGAGAAGGTAAGACCTCCATCCCCTCTAGGGGTTCAGTACATATTTGCTGATGGAAACACAACCCAGAGTCCAGGAAAGTTACAATGTTCTAGGACTCCCCTACATACTAAGGGCAAATTATTAAACTTTTCTGTGCTTCAGGTACTTCAACTATAAATTGAAGATAATAGTAATAACGACCCAGTAGGGTTTCCAGACGGGTAAATGATACTACATACAAAATATGTACAATGTACATACAATGTACAATATGTACAATGTCAGATACATAACTGTTTAATAAATGGTATCTATTATGTGTAATTTTATTCTTATTGGAATAAATATTGTATACAGATGACTGCAATGTACTTATATGCTAAACAGACACAAACTTAAGGATTAAGCACTGAATGAGAGAGACTCAACTTCTAGACCTGGATATGCTTCTAACTAGAGGTATGACTTTGGCCAAGCCTGTTTGTTTCAATGGGCATCCGCAACCTCATTGATAAATTGAAGGGACCAGTTTATATTGCCTCCAAGTCTGATTTGCTGTGATGCTATGGTTCACATTGTCTTAGACAAGCTTCATGAGTCTAGAATATTCAAATAAAGCATGACAAAACATGACACGAATGGGAAAAAAATTCCATTTCTACAGAGGCCTAAGAGCAACCACAACAGAAGTTCCAGGAAAGGGAACAGGCAAGGAACTTTCCCCAGCCCAACTGCTTTTGGTTTGGCTGTTTGCTCAGCCCACAGCTGTGGGTCACTGCTCTGGCTGATTCAACCCTGTCCACTGCCATTGTCCTTGGTGCCCAGTAGGTTCCAGCAGGCCTTAGGAGGCTGGCAGGTGCTGATTGACAGCAAGACGCCTGCATCGAAAGACACAGATTTGTCCAGGTTGGGACCTTAGAGTGATCACCTGACTAGCTGGCTGGCCAGCAAGGATTGGAGGGTGGTGGAGAAATCCCCCAAAACAGCTCTGGGAGCCCGTTCAAAATGCAGGCGCTCTCTCATCTTTTAAATAAGGCTTTGCTGAGGAATTCACATTGGAGTCAGGAATGGGGATAAGGCCAGAGGGGGTGTGGGGATGAATGGAATTAACAAGGAAAGGAAAACAGATGTTAGACTAGCATTCTAAAACCTGTAAAATGCATGTCTGTGTTTAAGTGTATGGATGGATGTATATTTATGGAGTTATAAGTTGGTCTTCTTGATTCTAATGAGCTCAGTTCAGCAGGCATATGTTCTTATCATGAGTGACTTCCGCCAGCAGAACTGTGCAAACTCCCCAGAGCCTCTGCAAGGGTTTGGCAAGGAGACTGATGGGGAGGGAGAAGGGCAGTTTACTTCTGAGGGATTGCAAATGTACACAGCATGCCCTCACCACATTCGTGCACGTGGTACTCTGAAATCTAACTTCCTTCCAGGGTTATAGGGAAAATGGGACTCTCCACTTCCTCTTCTCTCTTCATATGAACTCCAGAGGCAGACATGAATGCTGTCTTCTATGGGTTCCCTGCTGGTTTGCTTCTTTACCTTCACAAACTCTCCACACATGGACTCTGTTGTCCCTCTTCTGTCAACACAAACATCTTCCAGTGCTGGCTCGATGCTCTCTAACAGCTCCTGTTCATTACCCCAGTCCCATAACAAAATGTCCCTCCTCCTTCCCCTCACCATTTAAGTCTCTATATTCAGCACTGGATGGCCTCAAGAGACTGGGCCCAGCAATGCTGGACCCGAAGTGACAAGATCCTCCTGTCCCCTCCTCTGGTGTTACTCCACAGTATCCTGGGCCAAGAATAGGCCCTCTCTGCAGACGTCCCATTGCTGCAGGTGCTGCTTGCTCAGACTGGGTAACCTGAGCATTGCCAGGATTCAACCCAAAGAGGCAGAAACAAATAGGAAGTTTTGTTCTATTTGGGGGAGAATAAAACATAAAACCATAACTCTCTAGCATGCAAATTCCAAATCCAAGATTTGCTCTTTTTAGTCAAAGGTCTAAAATGCTGTATCAGATGGAAGTCCTTCTGGGCTTACTTCAGAGGATACAATAATACCAGCTTTTGCCAACACCAAGATTTGTTTCTAAAAGCAGCAAGCCTCCATTAGGATAAAAGCAACACCGGAAATCCTCAGTGTGCTGCATAATAGAAGCCAGCTCGGCCTGACCAGTAACAGATTAAACCAGGCCAAGCCAATTAGGGAGAAAACTTTGAGTTGATTTTCAACCAAATCTTTACAACGCCTGCGGTAAAATGCTCCAGTAATGCTGAGCTCAAAGGCTGGAAACTCCTCCATGCAAACCCCATTCGTTTTCTCCCCTCTCACCCTTCAGCAGCCAAGGATCTTCTAGAATAACCATCAGCCCTACACTGCCTGATGCTGGAGACATTTCCTATATCAGTGATTTTCTGAGTTTAGGTTAAAATAACAAGGAGGAGTGGGTTAAACTAACCAGAACAACATTCAGCAAGGAGGTTTCAGGACAATCTGTTTAGAGAACACAAACAGTATAGTAGATAAAATAGAATGGACTTGCCGGGATTGGTGGAGAAGATTTTGATGGAATACAATTCTGATTTTTCACTCATTTATTTAAAATTTTTCAGTGAACATATCCAGACCCATTTCCTCCCAACCCATATTCTGTGCTAAGGGCAAATATTTAGCAAGTATGTTGGAGATCAACTCCGCCTGCCTTCCAACCATTCCAGAATCATTTGTACTTCCCCGAACTCACCATGAATTCTACATTTCTGAGCCTTGGTACATGCCACTATTGTCTGTAATTTTCTTTCTTTCCTTGTCTGCTGAGTGGGATGCTATTCATCTCTCAGGCTCAACTCAAACTTCACTTTCTGTATGAAGACTCCTCTCCACCTCCATTTCCCACCAGCACACCCAGGTAGAACTGGGTGCCTTGGGCATCTCTCATCCTTACTCCCATAATGCCTTGCACGTGCCTCTCTGTTTATTTGACCTGCTCCCTAGATGGAAAGCTCCTTGAGACCAGGTGTCTTGTTTGATTCTTTTCCAAGTCCTCACTCACCATCTTTTGTGGTGCCTCTTACATAGCAGATGCTCAAAGAGTATCTGTTTCATAAATCTGACCTTATTTTCACCAGTTGTGAAATACACACACACACACACGGCCAAAAATGAAAGTGTGTGAACTGAAAGCATTGCACTTGATGATGGTGAAAAGAAAGGTAGACCTGAAGTATTAACACCTCTACATCGCAATTCTCATTGCTGCAATCCGCACGGAAGACTTTGAAGAAAGTTGTAGTAAAAACAGTTGGTTGGGAGAGTCCAAGTCTAATGAAAATGATTATAGTTTTTTTTCTTTTTTTTTTTTAAAAAAAAAAATGCTTTCTATTGTTTAATAAAAGCAACACAGTCTACTTAAAGAAGTTGAATACTGGGGGCTTAAGAATTCTCCTTTTTGAGTGTTGGCAATGCAGGACTACCAGATCGGTCGTAAATATCAGAGGCGGAGGAGACACTGAAGTGACTTCAAAGCCAGAGGGGAGTGCAGAGAATCATCGTGGTGAACAGAGACGGCGTTCCCATCAAGAGCACCATGGTCAACCTCACCACCACACAGTGTGCCAGCCTCATGCACAGCTACATCCTGAAGGCACGGAGCACCGTGTGTGAAACTGACCCCCAGAACGATCTCAACTTCTTTTGAATTTGCTCCAAGAAAAATGAAATTATGGTTGCACCAGACAACCACTATTTCCTGATTGTGATTCAGAATCCAAATGAATAAGCCATTCTCTTGGCTCCCTGTGTCATTCCTCAGTTTAATTGCCCCCCCCCCAAGAATATTAATGTCGATCATGTCAACACACTGGCACGTGGCAGTTGCCTTAGAGCCCACTTGAACCAATCCCGTGACCATGCGTGGGCTGGCGGCTCCGCCTACCCCACGAAAGGAACCCTTGTGCTGCGCCAACCTTCCCCAGAGCTCCGGGAGGGCCCTTTCTCCTCACTGCCAGGTTTTGGAACAAGAGCTTGCAAGAAACTCACACCCAGCTTCCTTCTAACATTCAGTTCACTTTGTTGCCCTTGGAGAAGGATGTTTTTCTTTAATTAAAAATAACCGAAATGCTTTAAAAAAAAAGAATCTTCCTTTTTGTGAGCCATTAATGAGCAATGCAAGGGAATCAGGGAAGGACACACTGGTATGAGTTTGTCTTCTCACTCAGGAGGCAGTAAGTGAAAGATGCCGCTAGAAACAGCCCATTAATATATACTCATGTAAGAGCACAGCAGGGGACGGTCATCACTGCTTATTTCATCAGTCCATATTTCCAGGCTGTGCCCGGGAATCCCCTTTTCCCAAGAGCAAGGGAAGTCAACTCTGCTTTGGGCTGACAACATCTGGCACAAAAAGAATTGCAAGTGTCGACTGAACACACAAATAGGAAAAGACAGTGAGAAGAAAAGGCATGAGCTATTATAGATCCTCAGCATGGGCCTCCATCGCTTAGAAAAATGGTGAAGCCTTGATAGAAACATAAGACAGTTCTCAATGTCCATCACTCACCATCCACTCACTCATGCATTCATTCAGCAAGCATTTATTGAGCACGTTCCATAGACTGGAGACCATATGCATTGCTAAAACACAAGGATGAGCAGATTACTGTGGCATCCTTCCAAGGGCTCAGAGTATGCTGTGGGGAAGATGGGCATGGAAACAATCCTTGACAGCCTCACGTGGCGAGCGCAAAATGCCAGCATTAACAGTGCTGTAGAACGCCGGGCAGAAGTAATCGACCCTCGCCAGCAGACCCATGGAGGCTTTGCACCACTCGTCACTGGGTTCCACGTGAAGAACCAGTAGAAGGAGCACATGAAGATTTGCTATATGGTTGATAGTTAAGATCATTCCTGCAAATTCACTGATCCAAATTCACAAAAAAATACTTAGGAAATAAAGACAATACGTGGAATTCCCTTTCAGTCCGCATGGAGTCACCTGGGGGTTTACACAATGGATCGGGACTGATTCAGAAAGCCTGGGAAGTCATAACAGGAAGGGACAGGCTTGAAGTCACAGCTTAGGTATTAAGAGTTTACCGCATGCAAGGCAATGCAAGGCTGGGACAGACCAGCAAGGCACGTCTGGCTCCAAGTTTTCATCATTTCTTTCTGTTTAAAGGAGACTCAGTCCCTGCTTTTTCTCCAGCCCCACATCAAAGCTAGGGAGACTTAAGTTGGCAAGATCTGCTGATTCACTTCCTGGAGGACAGACTGGTGAACTTCCAGTAAATATTTACTGAAAGAACAAATGAATGGTCTGGCTTTCTCACTCTTGTTTACATTATCCACCTGCAAGACGGGAGTGTGAAGGACGATTATTCATTCATCCTTCCTCCCGTCCCTCCATCCTCTCATTTGGACTGTGGTAATGTAGTGTGTGAGTTCGAAGGGCCATGAAACCAGTCATGACTGGAAAGAAGTTCCCCAGCAACACATCATTACTGAGGACCTTGTTTTGCTTTATTCTTTTTCCTCTACCTCTTCCCAAAAGGTCTGTGCAAAAGTGAACAAAATGAAAATAAAATTAGGCTTATAGGGTTTTAGAAAAAGGAAATAAGGAGCACAGAAAAGAGGACAAAACAAGTAAGCAAACTCGGGGAACCACAATGCTGCTATGTTTGAGCAGTAATGTTTACTCCGAGCTTCCTGGTTGTTACAGCAAGAAGAGAAGTGGGGCAGCAGTACAGTTCTTCATAAGTTTTAAACTAAAAGACTGCCTTCCCTGCATTCCTTCCTCCCTCCTCAAGCACTGACCAGCCATCTTCTGCATCCCAGAAGCCTTCGGTGGTACACCGAGGGCTGTGGTATCCAGATACACTTCTGCCTTTTTTCTTAAGTATGCATGGGGAGGGAGTCCAGTGCAGACAACACCAAGCAATGCATGCCTCAGCAGCAAAAGGAGAGAAACGACCTAGGATTCAATCTACTTCCCAGAAATGCTAGAAGCAGCTCCTGGATGCTGCCTCAATTGTGTTTAAACAGCATTTGGAGAAGATGGCAGGAGCCTCATTATCCAGTGGAATGACTCAGTGTGTGTAAACAGGATGGCCCAGGGAAAGGAATTTCCTGGTTCTTTGAGCCATTGGCTTGTAGCACACACACATTTGGAGTTGTTTGTGACAGAATATGTGGGCCTTCCATGCTGACGGTTTCTCAGGTATTCTAGAAAATCTGATCATTTACATCCAGCCTCTGTTGGAAATTATAGTCTTTGCCATCCATGACCAAAGAATAACAGAGTTGAAAAGAAAGTGGTGTCACCTAAGTTGTCCCTCCATCTGAAGCTCCGGCTGTTCTACTCCTTTAATAAGTGGCCACTTTCACCTGATCATTGTCAGACAGGGAACTCAGTACCAGAGCCCGTCATTTTCATTGTTTTTCATTCTCTGTCTCCGTTTTAAGTCGCCGGGACTTTGGGGTACTTGCTATAAAGCATTATCATAGCAGTAGTTGTCTAACATTTGGGGTAGTTTTCCTGAACTATCCAGATAATTGTATAAGTTCATCAATTTATGCTGTTACAGGAGACCTGCCCAATTTATGCTGTTACAGGAGACCTGTAACAATTTATGCTGTTACAGGAGTACTGCCCTAAGGAGGACAGTACTCCCTAATTACTAGCACTTCAAAATAAGGAGACTTTGCACTGCAAGAGGTGGAGTAGGTTGTCCCAATTATATCAATACCACAAGGATGTCTGGAGAGTTTTCATGAAAGGTCATGTCTACAGAGTCCAACTGACAGCCCGTCCCCACCCCCACCCAGCCCAGAAGGTCCTCATTACAGAATCACTTCTTTCATTCCTGCTTCTTAGGAAAACATTCATAGAGCACTTACTGTATGCCAGGCCTTGCGGTTGAGTACTGTGAATCAATAAGACACACATCTCACCCTCAAGAAGCTTCCATCACAATGTAGTGAGCATCATGACCCTGGACCATTGGTCTTCAGATGAGAAGAACTGACAATCACATCATTTATTTATCTGAATGACATGGTGATAACACTTTACCAAGAGATTCTTCTGGGACTTGTCACTAAACTCTTATGGGATTAAACTTGGGCCTATGTCTTTCTGCTCAGTAGGAAAAGTCAAATGGCTGCAAGTGTCCGGAGAACTTAAGCTTGCAGCTCTTAAAGCAAATGAAGAACTTCCTCTTATCAGGCCCTGAGGAAAACCCCACGACAGGGCTGTGAGAGGCCTGTGGCAAGGGAGTTTGGAAGCCCCATTTTGGCGCAGGGGACAGTGATGATTAACATCGTGGCCAACTCCTGGGCCAGCTTTCTTTCCTCCCCTCTGAGATGGGGGAGTGGGAGATGATTCCTGAAGTCCTTCTTAGTAAGCCCTTCAGGAAAAGGTTTGATATTGGAGATTCCCTCGAAAGCCCACGCTGCTCCCCTCCCAGGTTTCTCCAGCTTAATCCCTCACTCTCAGGTTTCCCTTTGTCTGGAGCCAGCCCATCCCCACACCCACCGGCCCGAGGGGGCTCCCCACCCCCACGCCCCTCCTCAGGCTGATCCCAGCCTCCCTTCACCTCGCGGCCCCTCCCCCAAGCCTGCTGGGCCCCAGCCCAGGTTCCAGCTCAATTTAGGAAAATGTAAATATAATACATCTCCCCCTGCTGCCTCCCTCAGCTGATGACCTGCCCTACCATTCCTACTGACAGGCCCCGAGTGGGCTCAGCGCACTTCCTGTCTGCATGGGTGGTCCTGGGGATCTCAGGGAAAGAGGCTGACAGCTGAGAGCTGGGCCGGGGATCACCATGTCAAGCACACCAGAGGCGGTGGGCAGCTTTGGTTTCATTGCTCTCATTTTTGTTCAAAGTCCAAGACACGGGCCCTTCTGGAATTGGGGAGGTCTAGCCAGTTGGGAAGGAAGGAGGAAACCTCACTTCATTCCATCCTTCCACAGAAGCCCAAGTTCCTATAGGTCTTGAAGACAGTCTCCCATGGAATGGTCTGGAAAGGGGCTCTAGCCTCAATTCCACTAGTGGGTCATCTGGGTGACCTTAGGCAACTCACATCACCCTGGGCCTCTTGGCTTCAAGGTGCATTGTTCAACTAGGATGTATGAACCATGATGTCATCACTGGAAGGCACCCTGAAGGTCAGCTGGTCTCCTGGTCTGAAACTTATTATTCTTGTCAAGACACTTAATGAAAAATGATGACCTGCACTTCCAGTTGTGCATGCTGAAACGTCCCTTCCTCAAAAAACATTTAGAAACCTAAGAAAGTGAGCGTGGCACTGACTCTGTTTTACCTTGTATGTCTACAACATTGGCAGTGGTGCATTACTTGTGACATACTGCACAATTGGTTTTGACCACAGACCAGTGGGTTGCATCACTGCAGGGAAAAACTCATTCTCTGGTCTAATTCCCTCTAATTTCCAGGAAAAAAGGGAAGCCAGGGAGATGATACGACGTCATGCCCAAGGCCACACTGCTGGATAGAAGCAGAGCTAGATTTGCACCTGACTCTCACCTGACACCCTGGGAACATGGGAAGGAGAGACGCTCACTCTGCCTATAAAAGAGGCAGCGGATGTGAAGGGGCTTTTACTTCAAACACAAGGGCACAGAGAAATCAGAAGTAATGATATGGTGACTACCGCCCAGTCTTAGTTATCCATGGAGATGGCAGAAACTACAGCCCCCAACGAGATTTTGACATCTGCTGTGGACTTCAGTCTTCTCTCTCACCACGCTAGTCCCCAGAGCTGCTATCTCTCAACTGCATGGATGGGTTCACATTACACCTTCTCTTATTTCCCTGGCTTACTCGCTAGAAACGAGCGCTTAATAGGCCTGGGATGGGGGAGGGGAGGAGGCAGAGGAAGGAAAGGGGTGGCAGTAGAGGGGGACAGGGAAGGAGGAAGAGGAGAAAGAGAAACAAGGATAACCACCTCTCTTGATAATCCACTCACTGGATTATCAGCCCATAAATAAATGAAAATTGACTGTGGCTCAGCATCACTAGAAAGTGAGATTCTGTTAGCCTAGATAAGAGAAAGCTGAAGACATAAATGATACACTCATTCAGTGACCCCCTTTACAGGCTTACCCAATATGTTTTTAGTGCCCATGCCCCAGGGGGCAGTGCTGGGCAAGGCCCTGCCATTTGAAGAATCTGCCCTTGGGAAATTAATGACCAAAGGCATCTCTATTTTAGGAGACAGTTTGTCTGAAATCCGGTGGGGCAGGGGGAAGGGGGAGGTGGCAAGGAGCAGGTGACATGAAAGCTGGCTTTGGATGCGTGCATGAGAAGGTGCAGGCAAGTCCAGGGCCGGGAGAGCACTCAGGACAGGCAGGGCAGGAAGAAGTTGTAGGGTCAGAGGATTCACTTTCCTGGACCACAGGACATGGAGAAGGACCTAGGATTAAATACAGGGGAAGGATGCTCTGGGAGGGCCTCGCTAGGAGCATGGGACCCCGATGGTTTTTGGACACTGGAGGGATATGACCAACACTACACCTCAGAAGGAATAAATGAGGCAATGGCGAGACGGTGGTGGCTGCAAGTGGCTGTGCTGAGGATGCAGTTAAAAAAAAAGAAAAAGGGAGGAGGCAGAGCAGATTCCTAAGATATCCTAGAGCAGGCTTGTCCAACCCCTGGCCGGGGGGGCCGCATATGGCCCAGGACGGCTTTGAATGTGGCTCAACACAAATCCGTAAACTTTCTTAAAACATTATGAGATTTTTTTTTTTTTGCATCATTTTAGCTCATCAGCTATCATTAATGTTACTGTATTTTATGGGTGACCTAAGACAATTCTTCTTCTTCCAATGTGGCCCAGGGAAGTCGGAAGATTGGACACCCCAGCTCTAGAGGAAAGATCGTCGGCACAGCAAGCCCACTGGATGGGAGGCGTGTGGAGACAGAACAGAGAATGAGCAGTGATGTTAGATTTCTCAGCCAGGGGCCTGGAGGATGGTGGGGCCATTAATGTGGCAGAGAACTCAGAAAAGAGTCAAGGGGATGCAGCCTGCAGGCAGAAAGGCTTAGAAATGTTTCCCCTGAAGTGGATTCTCGTCTGGGGCCTTCCCTGCCTTGTCTGAAGTCTCAAGACAAGCGTGGGGTAGTAAGCGGGAGAAGAGCCTCCTGCATCCAGTTCAGAGTTTGCTCGGCCTCATAGGTGGTTTCTAAAACCCAAAGACAAGGCCAAAAGAATGAGGAGAGCAGGCAATCTTTGAGAACACCTTTCTGCCGGTCAACCAGAAGCTGCAAAGACCTAGCCTCTGCAGCACGCATCACTAGGCGAACTATTTTCTAGAACAGTAGGTCCTTTCTTGTTACTGTCTGTTTGCCCATATGGGGCCAGTGGAATTTCCCCTTTTTCCTGGGAGGGTTTGCTGAAAAATCAACTCACGATAAGGCAGATTAATCAGAGAAAAAACTAGCCACCAGGCGCGGTGGCTCACACCTGTAATCCCAGCACTTTGGGAGGCCGAGGCAGGCAGATCACCTGAGGTCAGTGTCAGGCCTCTGAGCCTAAGCCAAGCCATCGCATCCCCTGTGACTTGCACGTATATCGCCCAGATGGCCTGAAGTAACTGAAGAATCACAAGAGAAGTGCAAATGCCCTGCCTCGCCTTAACTGGTGACATTCCACCACAAAAGAAGTGAAAATGGCCGGTCCTTGCCTTAAGCCATGATATTATCTTGTGAAGCTCCTTTTCCTGGCTCATCCTGGCTCAAAAAACTCCCCCACTGAGCACCTTGTGACCCCCACTCCTGCCCGCCAGAGAACAACCCCCCTTTGACTGTAATTTTCCTTTACCTACCCAAATCCTATAAAACGGCCCCACCCTTATCTCCCTTCGCTGACTCTCTCTTCGGACTCAGCCCGCCTGCACCCAGGTGATTAAAAAGCTATATTGCTCACACAAAGCCTGTTTGGTGGTCTCTTCACATGGACGCACATGACAGTCAAGAGTTCGAGACCTGGCCATGGTGAAACCCCATCTCTACTAAAAATACAAAAAATTAGCCAGGCTTGGTGGGGATGCCTATAATCCCAACTACTCGGGAGGCTGAAGCAGGAGAATCACTTGAACCTGGGAGGCAGAGGTTGCAGTGAGCCAAGATTGCGCCACCGCACTCCAGCCTGGGCAACAAGAGTGAAACAGTCTCAAAACAAAACAAAAACTACCAATTTATTACTGCTATGCACACGGGGAAAATCACAGAGTGATTGACCACTATCCCAGTGTAGTACAGGCGCTTACATACCCTGCTTCTTAGGGGAAAGGGCATGGGAAGTGCGGGTGATTTTAGGGGGATAGTGATTTCAGGAGAATTTCATAGGCTTAAAGAACACGCAATGGTTTGGGGCAAAGTCTACTGGGTCTGCAGAGCAGACAATGATTTGTCACAAAAGTCTGTCCAGGTTTGTTGACCGACTTTAGTCTTCTTTCCTGTAATGTGGGTTCAGTTCATGAAAACTCAGGGAAGGAATCGCAAGTAATTGTTCTTTTCTTTAGTAGGTCTAGACTTTTAGGCAGCTAAGGGAAATTCAGTCTGTGTTTGGGGAGAGGTAGAGGATTGAGAGAAGGGTGGGAGAGATTGTTCTCCTTGGTGGGTCTGACTGGTCTTTATGTAGACAGGGGAAAAATCTCCTTTAGCATTGTTCATCTCTAGGATCTTTAAATCAAAATACTGACTATGCCAGGGAGTCATACTTTGGGGTGAAGTTCCCTGAGCTCCTTCACACATTTCTCTCTCACACCAGACCCTGAAACTCTGGAAGACACAGGCATGTCTGTTGTCTCCATGTCCCCAGTGCCCGGCAGCAGGGCAGACACCACGGCACTGCCCCAGGGCAGGCCAGGAGGGGTGTCACTGCAGAGGGAGGGATGTGGCCTTGGAGTGGAGGTCAGAACCAAGTCTGAAAGAGGTCATCTCACCCTGTCGACTGACACTAATGACTTGACCCCTTAAGGGAAAGGAATAAATTAAAATAAGAGGTGACTTTTCTTTGAGGGAAACTCTGATAATAAACATGGTTCACTTTGGTCTTAGGAGACTAAAATTATATGTCCACAGTGAAGAAGGTGGCCCACAGTCATGGGATCAAGAGAAGCAAGGGCTTCTATTTCTCTACCAGTGAAGGAAAAGGACTTAAGGGGCCATTCATTTGATAATTATTTGAGTTATTAGGTTCTAGTACCCATGCTGAGTGTTGTGACTAGAAAGGAGTAAGACACTGTCTCTGTTCCCAAAGCATTTTTGAAAGGGTGCAGGTACAGGAGAAGAGGGGAAGAGAAAAACTGAGGATGGGAGAATGAGAAAAATTGTACCAAGAGCAAACGTGTCTGAGGCTGCAACACTCAGCAAGCGGTCACGGGCAGATGACATGGCACAGGCAAACTGGACATCAGAGTGTGAGATAACCAGACACACACACGCAAAACAAGAGCCAGCTCGGGATGCCCTCATCTGCTGCACTGGGTGTGTGAACTTGATCTGAAAAGAAGTCAGTAGCATTGAAGGATTTTAAGTAGAAAAATGAATACAATCTGGTTTGCATTTTTAAAAAGCCGTTCTAAAAAGCAAGATGGAAAGGTAGAAGGAGTAAAAAAAGAAGCAGGGCGTCAACTTAGGATGCATATGCAGTAATTCCAAGGAGAAATGGTGAGGGTTCAAATAAGAATCCAAAATTCTCACTAGAGGCAAAGTCAGCGAGTTAAGCAGCTACACATAGAAACTCCCCAGTGAGGGTTGATGCAAAGTCAGAAAGTAGTCATGGGGATGAAGACAGGATCCACACCAGTCCACAGACGTTCCTCCCGAAGCCAGAAGCTCAGACTTGCCATTTCAGGACACAACTCGAATGCGGCTGCAAGAGCTTTAATGTCTGGTCTCCCAGGAGAACCTGCCCCATGCATTTCCCTGGCACAGTGATTTCTACAGGCCTTGGTGCACACTTCCAGAGAGCAGGAGAGACTGGGGGCCCTTTGCCTTTCAAAATAATTATCTGGCTTTTACTCCAAATAAATGAATAAGTCAACATGCGATCACTGAGGCACTTCCCTTTCTGTGAGGGTTTGACAGGATATAAGCTCGTGACCAAGAAAAATCAGACCTGCTCTCATGACTGTGTGAATGAATGACAGAAGAAATTCATCTCATCACCCACAGTAATAGCCCAAGGGCCTCAAACTTGTGGTTGCATTTAAGAAGCTGGGGGAAGGCTCTAAGGGAGATAATTGAATTCCTGAGGCAGGATTATAATAGCGATTATTTTTTGGATGACTAGAGGAACAAAAGCTTGTGGGTTTTATATAAACAGATGACAAAAAGAGCCCATGTGAGAGTCCAGACTTGTCAATAGAGCCCTGAGGGCTTAGAGTTTACTGAAAGGACAAACATCTTGGAGTGCTTAGAGCTCAGGCTTCTGATTCTTAGATATGCCTTGGGGTCTGGTACCCTCATTCTTTAACCATTAGGGCACAGCCTACACTCACAGTATAAAAACCTCCAGAGAGCACTATATTCAGGAGCTTCAAGCTGTTTTGAGTCAAAAACTTTGTAGAGGCTGGGCGCAGTGGCTCAAGCCTGTAATCCCAGCACTTTGGGAGGCCGAGACGGGCGGATCACGAGGTCAGGCGATCGAGACCATCCTGGCTAACACGATGAAACCCCGTCTCTACTAAAAGATACAAAAAACTAGCCGGGCGTGGTGGCGGGCGCCTGTAGTCCCAGCTACTCCGGAGGCTGAGGCAGGAGAATGGCGTGAACCCGGGAGGCGGAGCTTGCAGTGAGCCGAGATCGGGCCACTGCAATCCAGCCTGGGCGACAGAGCGAGACTCTGTCTCAAAAAAAAAAAAAAAAAAAAAAAAAACCAAAAAAAAACAAAAAAAAAACAAAAAAAAAACTTTGTAGATTTGAGAGAAACTGAACTCTGGACAATAACAACGGTGGCCAATGTTCATTGAGAGTCTACATGTGGAAGCACTGTTTACCACTCTACATGCATCAGCTGATTCCCAGAATAGTCCTATGAGGTAGGCGCTATTATCATCAAACCTACTTTTCAGATGGGAGAATTGGGTGGGCCTGGCTGATTTTAAGCCTCAAAACCAGAGTCATGTAGCTAGCATGCAGCAGGGTTAGGTTCAAAAGCTCAGTGGTTCAATGGCAGCACCCACCCTTAACCACACTTAGCTGTTCGATGAACTTTGATGAGTGTTATTCTGCAGTCCAGTCTTTGTACTTGAGAAAAAGTATGTCCTTAAAGGGTTAAGAGGATAGTCCAGAGATAAAAGGGAGGAGCAAAACCTAATCCAGAACACGTTGTCCTCACACTTAAATAAAATAGGAAATAAAATAGCCAGGTCTCTAAAACACGTCTCTTAAGATTGAAAGTCATAGTGAAATGGACTAAAGAATTCTGTGAACCAATCCAGCTTGAAATTCTGTGAACCAGTCCGGTGTGATTCCTCTTTCAGATAAGATTGCATCAATATCAACTGAGTTGTTGACTCAATCAATATCAGGAACAACCTGAATTGCTGAAGAGACTGTCCTGGTCTCCAGATTTGCTCCTCCCTCTAGATGCTTAATAAATGTTTGATGAATGAACTGATCACTGAATTCTTGCACCTGTGTTTTCTCTTTTCCTCCTGAGCCTTACTATCCCTCTTCTGCACTTGCTGCCCAATTTCCCAAGCAAAGAGTACACAGTCACCACACTGGCCAAGATTTTACAAATGCTCTGTATGGTCTGATGTGAATTGCAAACCTGTCTGGTCTTCAGGGTTCTCCACTAATCCCAGGTCTGTCCCTGAACTCTCCATACCTCAAGACTACCATTCGCTTCTCCTTGTGAACAGTTACTCATGGCCAGGTGTGGTGGCTCATGCCTGTAATTACAGCAATTTCAGAGGCCAAGACGGGAGGATTGCTCAAGTTCTGGAGTTAGAGACCAGCCCGGGCAACATAGTGAAACCTCACGGCTACAAAAAAATCAAACAAATTAGCTGGGCTTGGTGGTGCATGCCTGAGGTGCCAGTTACTAGGGAGGCTGAGGTGAGAGGGTCACTTGAGCCTGGGAGGTCCAGGCTGCAGTGACCCATGATAGTTCCACTGCACTCCAGCCTGGGTGACGTAGCAAGACCCTGTCTCAAAACAAAACAACAACAACAACAACAACAAACAGTTACTCATGGCCAGGAGACTCACTGCACTTGCCAGTCCTTTCCCTTGGAACGCTCTTCTCTGTTCTTATCATCTAGAATCGGAAGAGATCTTGGGATCACTAAATCAACCTCCCACCTTACAGCTGGAAACCTCTTCAGAATATCTGTAGTTCACCATCAAGTAAGCCCTGCTTTGAAAATGTAAATTCTTTACTTGTCTTGTAAAGCTATTATTATAGAGTTACCTCTGTCAAGAAACCTTCTCTCATTAATTAATACATGCATTAATTCGTTCATTCTCTCATCTGTGTATCACACATACCGAGTGTTTGAGTTTTGTTTTTGTTTTTTTAGAGATGGGGCGTCACTCTGTCACCTAGGCTGGAGTGCAGTGGCACAATCACAGCTCACTGCAGCCTCAGACTCCCGGGCTCAAGCAATCCTCCCACCTCAGCCTCCCAAGTAGCTAGGACTATAGGTGTACAACACTACATTCTATTATTTCTTTCTTTCTTTTTTTTTTTTCCTTTTTGTAGAGACAGGGTCTCATTATGTTGCTCAGGCTGATCTTGAGCTCCTGGCCTCAAGCAATCCTCCTGTCTCAGCCTCCCAAAGTGCTGGGTTTATAAGTATGAGTCACTGCACCTGGCCTGGAGTGTCCATTATATGCCAGGAAACATGCTAGACTCCGGAAGCTGTGAAGATGAATAAGCCATGGTCCCTACCCACTGCTCTTCAGAGTCACCCCTAGACTGGGTCTGTTGAAGAACATATATGTAAGCAATACTACCATAATTCAGTAAGATGCCATCAGCGTGTGTACCAAACACAATACTAGGACAGAAACAAAGAATGATTTGTTTCAAGAGGAACTGGGGTTTGACCTGGGAAGACTTCCTAGAAGAAGCACCTTGTAAAACTAAGCTAAGGATGAGTCTAGAACATTCAGGTCAACAACGTGGAATGGAGTGGCGTAGGGGGCTGGGAATCTCCAGCTTCCTATACGCTGATAATTCTTTCATATCACATGACTTCAGGATTCAGGATATTAAGTGATTTACGCTCACTGAAAGGGTATTCTCATATATTGCCCATGCCTGGGTGAATTGTTCTTACTCTTTCAGAAAGTAATTTGGTAAAATGAATCAAGAACCATACAATGACTATACCTAATCACACCTATGTGAATCTATCTGGATGAAATAATACCCTAAATAAAAGACTATATGCACAAAGATAGTGTTTATGAGAGGATTAAAATACGGGAGAATTGTTAAATAAGCCTCCACTGGAAGACAGGTAAGTGAACTACGGCATGCTTATTAAAGGGATTATTACACAGCTATTCATTTTGAATGTTATTTGACAACTTAAAATATTTATTCATATAATGGGAAATAAAAAAATAAATGTGTAAGATCACAATTTTACTTTTAAATTCATGTACATAACAAAAAGAGTCTAAGAAACAGCACCAAAAGGCTAAAAAAAAAAAAAAAAAATTACAAGGTTGGATTTGGGAGATAATGTTCTCTTCTTTTCTGTTTTCAATATTCCAGGTATAAGATTGTTTTATTCATTTTAAGGAGTGGGGTTTGGGGTTTGTTTTTGTTTCTGATTTTTCAGTCTATGGTCTGAATCTCACTCTCTACAATCTTGGTGTGAATTCCTTCCCAAAATCACCAAGTAAATCTTCTAGCGTCACTTTTTTTTTCACTCTTCTCATTTCTTGGTAAGCACCCAAGTTTAAACACATAATAATACGGTAGATAAGTATTCAATGGCATAGCCCTGACAAAGTAGAGCATATTTCCCTAACTCTGCCTTCCTCAGGCTTCAGGACCATTAAGAGGAATAACCCTGGACACTTAATACACAGCTTTTGTATGTGTTAGGCCCTCTTCTAAGAACTATATTAGCACTAAGCACTAAGACCCTCTTCTATTCGCAGATACTAATTCATTCACTATCCACAACAATCCTATGAGGTAGATATTATTATCTTTTTTAATAGGCAGACAAATTGAGACACATAGGGGTCTTGATAAGGGCAAGTGGATAACTTACACGTGGTTATCCAGCTAGTTGGTCAAAAGCTGGGATTTGAGCCCAGGAAGTATGGTTCAAGGGTCTTTGCTCCTCTTTGTTGTATTTTAATGTTTTATTTCTCTTTTTTTTAACTTTTAAGTTCATGGGTGCAAGTGCAGATTTGTTACATAGGTAAACTGTGTCATGGGGGTTTGTTGTACAGATTATTTCATCACCCAGGTATTAAGCCTAGTACCCGTTAGTTCTTTTTCCTGATCCTCTCCCTCGTCTCATCCTCCATCCTCTGAAGGGCTCCAGTGTGTGCTGTTCCCCTCTGTGTGTCCACGTGTTCTCATGGTTTAGGTCCCACTTAAAAGTGAAAACATCCGGTATTTGGTTTTCTGTTCCTGTATTAGTATGCTAAAGATAATGACCTCCACCTCCATCCATGTTCCTTCAAAGGACATGAACTCATTCTTTTTCACGGCTGCGTGGCAGTCCACAGTGTACTACGTTTTCTCTACCCAGACTATCATTGATGAGCATTTAGGTGGAATGCATTCTTTGCTATTATGAACACCTCTATGTACATAAACTAGAAAAATTTAGGGTCTCTGCTCTAATCACTCAAAAGAGGAAGCTTTGAAATAGCTGAACAGACAGGCTGACAAGCATGTAAAACCCACACAGCTAACTGGTGGCCGTGGAGGTGTGATCACTGGGGTCAGAGGGTGGAGGCAGACAGACAGATCTCAGGGGTTCCTAATGTAAGCCCTTTCCCAAATGGAAGTCCCGATCTCTGGCAGCACTTTGTTTCTTTCTGGGTGAGACGATGGCAGATGTAGAATGGCATCTGAAATATGAGCAATCACCTTTGCGTAAATACAGCATCAGAGAGGGATTAGAGGTAGCTCTTAGCCAAACATGAAAAGCATAAAGGGGCTACATGTTTCCTTAAACTAGGTCTTGATATTTTCTTTATCTATTGTTTCTGAAGCAGACAAAATGATTGTTTCTTCTCTGGTGAGTTGTTTCAGATTATAAAGCTTGAGACTTTCCCTAGAATGGTAGACATCCCAGGGCTAGGACAACATTTTCATGGCCATCTGATCTAGACCCTACCCATTACTCCACTGCTAACATACACATGCAATTTCTTATAACAGAATAGGAGGAACATCCATTAGAAATGATGAGTGAAGAAGCTCTTTAGTTTAATTAGATCCCATCTGCACAGCAAAAGAAACTACCCTCAGAGTGAACAGGCAACCTACAGAATGGCAGAAAATTTTTGCAATCTACTTATCTGACAAAGAGCTAATATCCAGAACTTATAAAGAACTCAATCAAATTTACAAGAAAAAAACAAACAACCCCATCAAAAAGTGGGCAAAGGATATGAAGAGGCACTTCTCAAAAGAAGACATTTATGCAGCCAACAAACACATGAAAAAATGCTCATCATCACTCGCCATCAGAGAAATGCAAATCAAAACCACAATGAGATACCATCTCACACCAGTTAGAATGGCAATCATTAAAAAGTCAGGAAACAACAGGTGCTGGAGAGGATGTGGAGAAATAGGAACACTTTTACTATGTTGGTGGGACTGTAAACTAGTTCAACCACTGTGGAAAAGAGTGTGGCGATTCCTCAAGGATCTAGAACTAGAAATACCATTTGACCCAGCGATCCCATTACTGGAGATATACCCAAAGGATTATAAGTCATGCTGCTATAAAGACACATGCACATGTATGTTTACTGCAGCACTATTCACAACAGCAAAGACTTGGAACCAACCCAAATGTCCATCAGTGACAGACTGGATTAAGAAAATGTGGCACATATACACCATGGAACACTATGCAGCCATAAAAAGGGTGAGTTCGTGTCCTTTGTAGGGACATGGATGCAGCTGGAAACCATCATTCTCAGCAAACTATCACAAGGACAGAAAACCAAACACCTCATGTTCTCACTCATAGGTGGGAATTGAACAATGAGATCACTTGGACACAGGAAGGGGAACATCACACACCGGGTCCTATTGTGGGGAGGGGGTGGGGAGGGATAGCTTTAGGAGATACACCTAATGTAAATGACGAGTTAATGGGTGTAGCACACCAACATGGCACATGTATACATTTGTAACAAACCTGCACGTTGTGCAAATGTACCCTAGACCTTAAAGTATTAAAAAAAAAAGAAATGATGAGTGAGGTATCCTGTGCACAAAAGGGTACTGATGGCCCTCTGCTACAAGTGACTAGGTGAAGGGAGCAGGAGTTGTATGCAAACACAATGATAGGTGCAATGATGCTAAGTATTGAATTAAACATTGAGTGATTTTTTTTGATGGATCTTATTGATGGTTCCCCATAATCCATAGATTGAGTAAATGTTTAGAGTGTTTAGATGTTATAGCTAAGATATTTATTTATTTATTTAATTTTACTTTTTTGAGACAGACTCTCACTCTGTAGGCCAGGCTGGAGTAGGGTGACACAATCTCAGCTCACTGCAAGCTCCGTCTCGCAGGCTCAAGCAATTCTCGTGCCTCAGCCTCCCAAGTAGCTGGGATTACAGGTGCCTGCCACCATTCCTGGCTAATTTTTGTATTTTTAGTAAAGATGGGGTTTCACCACGTTCGCCAGATTGATCTCAAACTCCTGACCTCAGGCGATCCACCTGCCTCTGCCTCCCAAAGTTGTGGGATGACAGGGTGAGCCACTGTGCCCGGCTTATACCTAAGCTCTAGATGTCCTATGCTTTTAATTCATTAGCTCCAAGTCTTGGAAAGAGGCTTCTCAAACATCCATCCCAACAGAAGATCAGGATTATAGTCAAGCAGCCAAGAGTGCAAAGGCAGCTGGCCTAAGCTGGGATCCTTCTCATAATAAAGAACTCATGGTTTCCAAGCCACATCTAAAATGATTGTGTTCCATCAGCCTGTACTGATGTGTGTCCCACCTTCAAACCTTATCCAAAACAACTCGAGGCTCTGCAACTAGAAATACATCTTTCACTCCCTACTGAAATAGACCCAACTTTTTGTTAAAAAGCTTTCATCTTATCCAGCCTTATCTGATCAAAGTAGGGGACTCTCCTATATTCTCCAAGTCAAAATATAGATATCCTTGACCCACGTGTCATCGGATATTTTCCATGAAGGAAGACTTTCACGGAAACTGTATTTTTAAATTTCAGATTTTACTATTTCCCTTTCAGTTTTATCAATAATAGAAACCATGGGAAAGGGCCTGAGAGATCGAACTTCAGTTTATAGATGAGGAGAGGAGTCCCAAGGAAAAGAGAACATCATCCTAGAATTATCCACCGAACTGTTGACTGAGCTGCTCCAGGTTCTCATTCCAGGTCTCTTTCTGCCCCACTCTTCTCAACTTTCATGTGGCACTGAAGGGAACGCTGAATAGCCATGAAGCTCATGAAGAAGCAAAGGCTGTCCAGTCATTTTCCCCAATCCCCTACCTTCTCCCCTCAACCCCACAAACCCCTTGTCTGAACCTGCCCCCAGCGAAAGGCAGGACCATGGGTTCTCACTCATTTCCATGTACTCCGGAGTTAGTCCTGTGTATGGTTCCAAGCTGTAGTCTAGGTCCCACTGCTCTGGATGTTTCGAATGGGCAGAGTCAGTTTCTCCAGCTTCTGTCTCATCTTTCAGCTTTCGAAATAGTTTCTTTAGCTTCCTGGAAAAGAAATGGATTAAGTTACAAAAAGCCTCTGGAGAACAGGGTTGGTTTTGCAGATAGAAAAAAGAAAAAGAACACAAAGGTTTGACACTAAAGCCATCTCTGATCTAAAAACAAGTAGAGATAGAGAGACACTAAAGAGACTACGTTTCTCCTAAAGACAACCTGAGGAAGTCCTTTATCAAGATCATGCAGACTCCCTCCACAAAGGATCAGGTTTCTTCAAAGCCCAAAAACCTTTTGAATTCTTCCTGCTGTTTGAAAAGCAACAAGAGAGTTGGCCCTTCCTGCCAATGCTGAGACAGCGCCAGTCCTATTGTCCAACAGGTGATCTATCCACCCTCTTCATGGGGGAACACAGGACTGTTCTCCTCCCAGGTGACACATTTTTCAAGTCTCAATAACATTAATAGCATCATCCTTCCACTAAAGCCAAGCTAAGCATTGCCCACCACTGCTATGGACTGAATGGTGTCCGCTGAAATTCATTTATTGAAGCTCTAATCCCCAGTGTGACTGTATTTGGAGATATGACTTTTAGGAGATAATTTAGATTAAGTGAGGTCAAAAAGGTGGGGTTGTAATCCAATAGGATTGGTGGCTTTATGAGTAGAGGAAGAGAGAAAGAGATACCTCATCACCATCTGAGGACACAGTGAAAAGGCAGCTTAGCTACCTGTAAGCCAGCAAGGGCCCTCATCAGAAATTTAACCCTTTTGGACCTTGATCTTGAACCTTTCAGCCTCTAGAACTATGAGAAAATAAATTTCTATTAGTTAAGCCTAAGGCATTTTGTTACAGCAGCCTGAGCAGACTAAGACAACACATTCAGGATTTTTTTGGTCTAGAATGATAATAATGGCCCAATTTATCAGGGTTGATATAAGAATTAAGTGAAACAATGTTTATACAGTCCTTAGCACAATATCTGGACATAGTGAGCATTGAATGGATGATATCTATTATTATTTTTAATATTGAATGTTAAAATACACCTTAGGGGCTGGGCACGGTGGCT
>NC_037679.1:98731399-98759283 GCF_003255815.1 Theropithecus gelada | reverse complement strand
GGGGGGGGGGGGGGGGAGGGGGGGGGGGGGGGGGGGAGGGGAGGGGAGTTCTAGCACAAACCAGGGCACAAAGGTGGATGACTTATTGATGGACCCAGGAATACAAAGGTCTCTATGATTTTAGCTGAGTCTTTCTAAGGACCATCCAGCTTCCTGGTGAGGTATGTGACATGGGGGTCTTAGCTCTTGGCAGAGCTTTAGAGACTCTAGAAACAAGGAAGGACAAAGGCAGCTGTCTTTCTGAATGGAGACTCTCCACAGCACCGGACAATTGGGCAGTGTCGAAGTCTCATGCTGGTCTGTAAAGCTAGGCCAGAAGAGGAATGGGCAATAATTAGGATGGGAGATTACATCCAACTTATAGGTAGGTCATCCCAGAGGCCAGAAAAAGACAAAAGAGTTTGAGGGATCTTTGGATCATATATTAAGAAACTCTAAGAACAGCTAATCCTGAGCTTCTGATGTATGTCAGGCACTGCATATATATCAGTATATGTATACTACAGTCAGTTTACAGGCTAGATTACACTCAGAGATATATCAGTATAATGCATCAGTATAGTGATACATTATATCATTTAATTATTTATTGGACAAACATTAAGCACCCACTATGCACCATCCTTCTTCAAACAATTCAGCCAGATTACTTTTACAGAGAAGAAAACAGAAGTGATGTGAAGTACCATATAATTTCCCCACAGTCATATGTGCTTTAGTGGCTCAGCTGAAATTCAGATTCCGGCTGGCAGTCACACTGTGCTTTGCACCAGAACATTCTTCTTCAAGAAACCTTCCCAGCTCTGCCACTCTTCGTTCCAAACATCACAGTAAGACAGCTAGGATGTGCAAAGATGTGTGTGTGTGTAGACACAATTGGCAATTATCCAAACTGGCACACATGATAGGTGGTAGCACAGATAAACCGCAGCCCTTTGGTCCTGGAGGGATTTGTACTCTGCATTTGAGGGTGGAAGATATCAGCATATCTGTGTAATTCAGCTTGGTTTAGGCTAAGATTAATGACTCAATTAGCTCCCACTTTTGAGCATCCTAGCAGCGGGAAGGAGTGACCCAGAATGCAGGAGGCGGTGAACAGATTAAGCACTCACGCTCCCTGAGAGTAGCCCCCATATGGAGGAAACTCACACATGGACGTGGGTCATCCTGCACGACCCTGGGCAGTTTCCTGGCTTCTGCTTTCTTCGTTAAACACTGACCTCCCGAAATGTGCCCACCACATGATCGTCCTCTTTCTCCACCCCGAGAGCAACGCAGGCCTCTGCGCCTGCGGACTGTTCCATCCCAAATGTTGCCTGGTGGCTGCAGCATTAGTCTCCAGTGTATGCAGCTTATGGAAGCTGGAGTGAAGGAGGGGGGACTCCCATCTGGGACCATGGTCTTTGCAAAAGGGAAGAGCCAATATGATGTGATTTCCAGAACCTGCACCACCTGCTGGTGCCCAATACACTGCCATTCACCTAAGGCTTTGATCCCTGAGAAAAATGCAGCTGCCACAAAGCAGGGTTACACTGAAGGGTCTGAATGAGCAGGATTGGAAGGAGGGAGAGTGATGGGAAAACCACACGGAAGGGAAGCCACAGAAGAGGAAGGCTGAGTGTGCCCAGGACAGACGCCTCCCAGGCCCACCATCACCTCTCCTGATGCCTGTAGCAGGAATGAGCAGCACGCACACCTGTGGGTTTGTCCCAGTACTGCTTCTGGCAGGGGAGCTGATACTCCACACCGTCCCATCCTCCCTGCCACAGCCCCAGGTGGCTCCTGGCACCACACGGCCCCGACACGCCACAGCACCCAATGCTCCTTCCCGATCTTCAAATTTTGCAGTGTCATCCTCTAGCCTTGCTCCCCCTGGGAAGCCTTGCTACCTCTCACCCCTGCCTGCTGGCTCCAGACCCATACACCTGTCTCAGGGGCCGTCCTGAGCAGACTGATTCTCACCACGAACACAGCCCATGGGTAATTAAAAGGTATCAGCAGGGATCCAGCTCTTCCCAACCCACAACCTCCCACCTAGGCTGAGAGGAGGGAAGACGGGGTCAGCAGAACAAAGGGAACAGGAAACAAAATGATATAGCAGAGTCTGTAATCCCAGCACTTTGGGAGGCCGAGGCGGGCGGATCACAAGGTAAGGAGATCGAGACCACGGTGAAACCCCGTCTCTACTAAAAATACAAAAAATCAGCCGGGCGCGGTGGCGGGTGCCTGTAGTCCCAGCTACTCAGGAGGCTGAGGCAGGAGAATGGCGTGAACCCGGGAGGTGGAGCTTGCAGTGAGCGGAGATCGCGCCACTGCACTCCAGCCTGGGTACAGAGCGAGACTACATTTCAAAAAAAAAAAAAAAAAAATGATAAGCAGAGGATACTCTCAAGTTCAGAGGTGTTCTCCTCCGCTGAACTTTCTTAAGTGGCTGACAATCCAAATGGTGGGAGCTAGGACTCCCCTTTCCCCATGCCAAACTCAGATGACAGGCACCTCATCCCTGGAGAGGGAGGACGTGGCAGTGACTGACAGCTCAGGCTCTCAGGGTCTGAATCCCTCACTGGCAGCAAGAGTTCCCAGGGGCTGAGGCTGGGGGATGACGCTGAAAGAACCGAAGGGAGCACCAGGTGCTGTGGCATGTCAGGGCCGTGTGGCGCCTGGAGCCACCTGGGGCTCTGGCAAGGAGGACGGTGTGGAATGTCAGCTCCCCCACCCCCCTGGGGGCCAGTGCTGGGATGACCCTGATCAAGTTATGTAACTTTGATTTTCTTCTCTGCAAACTAGGAGCAGTGGTAGTGTATGCTTCATGGAGTAGTTTTAAAGATTAAATGAGTTACTCTATGTTCCTAGCACGGTAGAAGTATCTATTATTACTAATAACTTCAAAAGCAGAAGTACAGTGATCAGAGAGGGAGGGGCCCAAGATTCATGAGGCCCCAGCGGCAGGAAAGAGAGAACAGGTATTCCTGGCAACACTGAATAGGAAATTCCTGATGACTGGAAAAGTAAGATCCCACCACCAGAGAAGGCTTCGGAACAAGGAGACAGTTCCTGACATACTGTCCCCAGGAAATCGTGTCTGCGTCTTTTTTCTGAAGAGCCCATGACAAATCCAAGTCCATGACAACAGTAATCATTATGACCTTGGAATCTGCCCAATGGCACAGAGCCAGAGAGGGTTGAAAGAAAGAAGAGAGGGCAAGAACTAGAGAAGAAGGAAGGGTGGAAAGATAGAAAAAAATCTGCTAACACCCCAGGGCTAAACCTCTTTCCCCAACAGGTCACCAAATCCTCAAAACACTGGACCAGAGGGCGGCCTGTTCAGGGACTCGGGTTTACCCCACAGGTCTCCTCTCTCTCACCTTCTCTCCCCCATCCCTTCCTCCCACCCCGGCTTTTAGCTTTGCTCTCTTCGGGCGTTTCTTCAAGGTGGGTGGCTCTGAGCAGGCTGCAGATTGCTGTGGTGTTTTCTTCCCAGACTGAGGAAGGAGATGGGAGAACCAAAGGCAACACTGCTATTGAATGAGAAGCAGGAATTGGAGAAGGTTTCAGTGCGGGAAAAGGGTAGGAGCTGATGCGCAGAGATCCCAGGCTGCTATACATGGGGACAGGGCTAGGAGAAGGCAGCAAGAGTTTCCTCTCCAGTTGGCTTTCCCTGTCAACTCCAGCTCCTGGGCACCTCTGCCTCCCTGGAGCAACTGTACAATGTATTATCTTTGATAGGTGTTTTGCTTTGAATCATTCAACAAACAGCACTAAAGGCTATTATATTATCAATGTGTCACACACTGTTAAAAAAAAAAAATGAGGCTATCCATGGCGACTCACACCTGTAATCCCAGTACTTTGGGAGAAGGGAGGATCACTTGAGGCCAGGAGTTAAAGAGCAGCCTGGTCAAGAGCATAGCAAGACTCCATCTCTATGTTTCAAAAATAAAATAAAGGCCGGGCACAGTGGCTCACGCCTGTAATCCCATGAAGTATTTTGCCCATGAACGGTGTGGGATACAGATCCCAGATAAGAAAACAGACCCAGCATGGCTAAGAACCTTGCACGAAGACACACATCCGTGAACCTGGCCCTTCGCTTTCCACCCCCTAAGTTATTCTTGCTACATCATGCTGCTGGGGAGCCCAGTGGGGAAGGCAGCTCCCACACATACCACCGATGCTCTCAGCCTTCAGCAGGCAGAGCTGGGATGCCAGACCCTGCTCACAGGCGTGGCCTGAGTTGGTCTGAATGCAACCTCCCCAGCTCCACAATGCATCGTGAGAGCAGTACATAGCAACACACACAAACTCGTAACCACGCACGGGCCGCGTGTGTAGGGAGACAGCAGCAAACCCACACCAGCTCCGAGGACTCTGGGGCTTCCACTCTGAAGCCTTTGGGGGTTCCCGTGTCTGAACAGAACAACAGAACAGCACACCCAACAAATTCCACTCCTTCTGCTTCCTGTTCCTGAAAAGGTACTAAGAATCACAGGTCCTCTCTGAGGCCTAAGAAGCCTTCACCCTCCAATGGCCTGTGGATGAGCTAAGTGCAAGTTCCCTGGGCCGGAAGAGCCCAGAAAAAAAGGGATAAACAACATTGGCTGAAATATCCACAGTCAAACAGACCCCAGCCCGTAACACCTGAGAATAATCAATTCCTGAGCGGAAACTCAACAAGGCAGTAATATGAATACCAGCAGTCACCCTATCCAAGCCGAGAGTCCGACTGCCCAGGGAGCTGGGCTGGACAGAGAGTCCAACTGCTGGCCACAGTGGAGTGGTTTGCAGCAGCCGAGACTCCCAACCCAGTGATGCTCAAGGAATGGTAAACACATTCTGGGAGACATCAGAATGGACCCAGGGTCCCCTAGGAACCATTAGGCCATAAATGTCCATGCCCATGAATCATCATGGAACCCTCTGACTTTAGCTAAGCTCCTGGGCAAGCCAAGAGAGATAAGAGAACGTGAGGCCTCCTAAGGGCATGCCCCACTCAGCAGACAGTGACACAGCTAACAGCCCCAACAGCTGTTCTTCCTTCCTTTTGCTTCCATTGTAACTTTCGCTTTGTTTTCCCTTACAATTGTGTGCACAGAACAGGGAAGGCTGGGAATAAGTGGGACGCACCATTGCTCGTATTGGTGCCTGGATGTAAACAGCAGCATTATCTCCTCTGGAGAATGGCCTTCACTCCACACAGATTCATGAGTCCACTCAGAACAAGAGTCGTCGGCCTTTTGAGCAGAATGCATCATTATGTGCTGTAGGTTGACAGAATAGCAGAGCAGGAAGGGGCCTTGGAGACTGGTGGGAGCTAGGAGAACACCCATAGGTCATGATGCTGTTTGCAAGATCCTTTACAAAGGTCCTTAACGTACCGATGTGCTTAATTCCACCATTAAAACTAGGAACAATTCTGTAGAAAAATCCTCAACCCAAACTAAGCCTAGAAATTAAACATGATTGGCCAATTCCACATGCTCCCATTAATATTCTTTCACTTCTCACCCACTCCTTTTGCCCTCAGCAAGTACTTACTGGCAGGCAAGGAGTAACAGCTTCCAAAGGTTTCACAAAAAGATCTGTTAGAACAACTGTAAATTGAGAAAACTATCTTTATTCATGTTACTTCTTAGTAAATTGCAAAAACATTATCAATGTTTTTATTTTGGTATAGACTGCCTCAGTCCAAGTCATGGGAAGATGGCACTGTCAGATACACAGCTGGAGAATCCCTGATTTCACACCCAACCTTCTCTTTTTCCAGAACAGAAGTCGAGATCCAGAAAGAAGCCAGTTGGCAGCAGACAAGGTCCTAGAACCCAGGTCTTCCAGTGCTCAGCTCCATTCTTGGGTTCAGGCACACCACAGACTAAATGACATGCTTCCAAAGTGCAGGTAGCCATGCACATGGAGCGGCAGCCGCACACAGGAGCCCAGCATCATCCCGTGCTCCACGAGTGCACCTGCAGCAGGACTCTTCAGGAGCCCTCTCCGGCCAATGCGTCCCCAGAGAGCAGGTGGCAGGCGTTCCCATTTGATCTCCCTTCATACAGCAGCCAGGCAGGACTACCACGCTCTACCTAAGGCTTCTCCTAGGCTTTGGGGAATATGTTCCAGGGTTTGTAAGCATTTGGGGGCCATGGAATGGAACCTCAGGACAGTCTGATGAAATCTATGGACCCCTCTCAGAATGTATAAAATAATTATCCAGGGCAACAGAGAGACTAAATGTATAGAAATAGAGTTATCCAAAGAGTTAAATATAAATTTTTGATGTAGTAATAGACTTCCTTCTCTATTAACACATGAAATAATGAGACCTAGAGACGCATCTAAAAATTAACATAATTTCTAAGTAGAAATGACTCTAATTTGTTTTCGAGATTTGTGCAACAAATTTGATGTGATACAAATCTATGTGTTCGTTATTGTTATTGTTTTGTTGTTGTTGTTTTGTTTTGTTTTTTGAGACAGTCTCACTCTGTCACCCAGGCTGGAGGGCAGTGGCACAATCTCGGCTCACTGCAATCTCCACCTCCTGGGTTCAAACAATTCTCATGCCTCAGCCTCTGGAGTAGCTGGGATTACAGGCACGTGCCACCACGTCTGGCTAATTTTTGTATTTTAGTGGAGACACAGTTTCACCATGTCAGCCAGGCCGGTCTGGAACTCCTGACCTCAGGTGATCCACCCATTAAGGCCTCCCAAAGTGCTGGGATTACAGGTGTGAGCCACTGCGCCTGGCCTCCATGTGTTATTTCTACTAGTGACAGTCACAGGAACTCATCTTAATGTAGGTTTTTGCCTATATCATTAACTGAAGTAGATACTAAATGTCAGTTAAATGTTGATGAAAATAAAGATGTAATTTTCCAGTGTTCAAGTTTGTGGATTCTAACCCTGAATTCTATCCACAAAACCCTCAAGATTCAAGAACCGCTGATACCGTCACATGGCCCCAGGAGTCATCAGATATAAGCACCCTAAGAAGCTGTCCAGGGGTAGCAGGGAGACTGTGCAGTGAAGGAGGGACACTTAAGGCTGAAGTAGCCCCAAGAACCACCCTCATCATCTGGCAAGCCCAGATATAACCACTCTGTGCATCCTCAGACCTCAAAGCCTCAAAGACTGTCTACCACGTACACCACCCACTTCAGCTAAACCTTTCAAACTTGCACAGTCCACGCCAGCAACTCAGCATCCTGAGGGCGAATTCTTCCTGGAGATCTGACAGGGGTAGGAAACACCGCTCACCCACTCCTGCTGGACCCCAGCGTCTGGGGGCAGGGAGAGGGAAGGTGATTTCACCCAGACTTTCAAAACAGAGTTAAGCCTACCCAGTCCGTCGGACCATCGGTCACTTTCCCAGGACTCTTCTCACCTCTGTTACTGCACTTTTAGACCCTATTGTGTGATTCTCCCAGGTCAGGTCTGCTTCCCTTGAAAGCAGGGGCCACGTCTTATTCACCTCGGCATCCTCAGTTCCCAGCCCACCCCGGACCTAGCACCTAGTAGGTGCTCAGTAAATGTCTGCTGCATTAAAAGCAGGAGAGAGGGGCCAGAGGCCGAGCCTGGCAGGTCCCTCCTGGCAGCTGCTTTACAGCTGCTGTGACTGCCCAACCAGCCCCAGACCGACAAAGGCCCTGAACTTATCAAGTGATGGATGGAGAAGGGTTTTCGCCCTCAATGTTCGTCTCAGAGCCCAAAACATCTAGCAGTGCCGCGAAGAGGGATGATTAGCAAGACAGAGACCGACTGTCCCCCAAGTCTCTCTTCACCAAATGCAGACATTGATGTGAATGACAGTAGGAAGCACAGATGATACTCAAGATATTTAACAACCAGCATAACATACGGTGAATCAGGGCAGGCACCAGCCACGAACAGCAGGTACAGTTATACCAGGAATACCAGTCAGACAGGGAGATAATAACTTTGCTAGGAGAAAGACTAACGCAAGAAAGCCAGACGCCCGTGGCTTATTTGTCTGCATAGACTCTATAATGTCAGTATTTAATCCGATTAAGGCATTAACCAGCAGTGTGACCTTGTGCCAGTCACAGGCTCTCTCTGGGCTTCAGTTCCTGCTCTAAGATGAAATTGAAAGAAATTATCTCAAGCTCTTACGACTGTAATGTCCTATGATCCCACCTTCTCACACATCACAGGTGGCACCTGGTAACAAAGAAAATCAGCAAAGCACACAGCTGGCTAAGGTGATGCACAGACCAGAAACCCTTGACAAGGACAATCGCGACGTTTGCTGAGCTGTGCCATCTGGTGCTGCAGTTTGGGATATGGCATGTCAAAGCCCAGAAACCTCCTTCCAGCCCCGTCTGAGGAATCCTACAAATCTCCAGAAGCAACGTGTCAGTTGGTAAAAGACTCCAGACATAAAGGACTTGGAAAAGAGCCACACCCAGCTCCCTTCCTCCTCCTTGTAAACCCTCAGCCTGCTTTTCACTAGACCCACTGCCCAATTTTGTACAAAACCTGGACAGTGTTCATCTCTGTGGCTGGATGAGTGCCACCCCTGGGGAGTACAAGATAATAAAGAACGAGAGGAGCAGAAGCAAGACCTTGTTTCAAGGCGCAGCCCTGCTGCTCGCCCGCTTGACAAGGTGCTTTACGTTTCCTAGTCAGTGAGAAAGCACACCAGCTGCTCTAACCTCCTCAGGGTTGGGGAGGTTGGGGTGGGGGGTGCTAAAAGGAGCATCAGAGGAGAATGCTGAAGGTTAATGTTCTCATTATAGAATCTTTGGAGATGGAAATAGACATGTACCTGGGTTTGGGGGTTCGGGGGCTTCCCTTGCCCCTCCCTGCTTTCCCTGTGCATCCCTACCCCAGGCTGCCTGGAGGCATCCCCTCTGAGATCAAATCCAGCCCTACTGTGCCTGCCTCTCCTCAGCTGTGCGGTCTCATAGGCAGGGATTGCAGGGTTCTTTGTTGTGTTCCTCAAAGATCCCCTGGGGTAGGAAAGAGGCAAGGGAGAAGCCCAAGGCCCCAGCCTGCTGCCTGGAGGTGGGACAAGTGGGACAGGAACACAGCCAAGGCCAGGGGGAAATCGTCGCATCTTCCCCAGTCATTAGTGTGAGCAGCAGCGGCACTACTGTTCCCTACACTCAGGAGAGCACCACAGCGGCACCAACAAATAGTAGAGACAAGGGCATCATTAAAACCCACATTTGCATTTGCTACATCCTTTCCTAGGAACACACGCCCCCATCCCACTCCAGAGGAGAAAACAGACTCATTTTATAATGGAGTCAGTGGGGGTCTGGAGATCCCCATCCCACAGAAATACACCACTCCCCGATCCAGCACCAGCAGCCTGCCCTCTGTGGATGCCCAAGGCAGAGCAATGGGCAGGAAGGCCTCCGGGGACGCTGTCACCCTGGAAAACCAAACAGCAAGGTTTTCCTAAGGATTCTAAGCCCTAGTTTCCCCAGCAAAGCAAAACCAAAGCCAGACTTGAGAATAAGAGGAGAACTGCTTCAAGACAAATTTTATACAGGTAAGAGTGAGGAAGACAGCGGCGAGTCTGAGTGTTCGCCCTGTGAGGCGATGGACTGAGCTGGGTCCCAAAAAATGGTCACCCAGGGCCAGCCTGTGCTTCAGAGGCCACAGAGCAGCCTCCAGCGAGAGCAAAAAGCCCAGACTCCAGTGGGCTCACGGCCCTGGCGCCACACGCTCCTTCTGGAAAGGGAGAACAGGTACTCCATAAATCGGTCCCGCTTTGAATAAGTAACTGCTGGCCTCTGCAGAGAATCTCCGTGAACTCTGGGGAGGGAGGAACAGAAAACTACTATAAAGTGCTTGGTTCATTTTCCCTGGGATGACAAGGATCCTAGAAGCTCTAAAGCTCAGACGGGGTGCAAATCCCAGCAGGACCCCTTAGTGGCCGTATGACCTTGGCCAAGCCAGTTGGCTTCTCTCCTCCAAGCTAATAACACCCCCTTGCAGAGTATCCATGAAGACTAAATGAGCACCAGTGAAAGCAAAACCACACATCATGAGGCTCAAAAAAGGCACTCAGAAAATTCTGTTTTCTTCCTTTAAACCATAGATTAAATCTCGCTCTAAAGACAGAATTTCTGAAAGCCACCCCCACCTCTTCCTGAAAAGGAGGTGGGAAAGTGGGATGGCGACAGAGCCCGAGAAACAGTGGCAGCTGGTTTTAAGAAAGCAAAGCCTTTGGGAGGCCGAGGCAGGCAGGCAGATCGCACAGTCAGGAGTTTGAGACCAGCCTCACCAACATGGTGAAACCCTGTCTCTACTAAAAATACAAAAATTAGCCGGGCGTGGTGGCGGGCACCTGTAATCCCAGCTACTCAGGAGGCTGAGGCAGGAGAACCACCTGAACCCGGGAGGCGGAGGTTGCAGTGAGCCGAGATTGCGCCACTGCACTCCAGCCTGGGCGACAGAGTGAGACTCCATCTCAAAAAAGAAAAAAGAAAAAGAAAAAGAAAACAGAAAGCGAGACAACATTCTGATTTTCTTAGTCCTCTCCACTAAATGGGTCTCATGGGAGGACACGACATCACACACCCAAGATGTCCCCCTGCCACCTTTGGCTCAGTGCTGCAAGTCAGGTTGAGATGCCAGACATCCAGGCTCTGCCAGACCTACAGGGTGAGGAGTCAGGGGTCAGAGACACCTCTTGGCATAAGAGGAGGGAGTCTCCTCTCTACAGAGAAAGGATTTGGGCCATTCCTGGATTCGCAACTGATACCAAGACAGAGAGGAGAGCTCCACCTCCCGAAAGCAGTGTGGGCCCCCAGGCTTCCCTGATGGTATGCTGTCCCCTCCAAGAACGGCCCACAGACCTGCTGGAGATGCCAGGCCACACTGACTTTTTATTTATTTTTTTTTGAGACAGAGTCTCGCTCTGTCGCCCAGGCTGGGGTGCAGTGGCCAGATCTCAGCTCACTGCAAGCTCCGCCTCCCGGGTTTACACCATTCTCCTGCCTCAGCCTCCCGAGTAGCTGGGACTACAGGCACCCGCCACCTCACCCGGCTAGTTTTTTGTATTTTTTAGTAGAGACGGGGTTTCACCGTGTTAGCCAGGATGGTCTCGATCTCCTGACCTCGTGATCCATCCCTCTCGGCCTCCCAAAGTGCTGGGATTACAGGCTTGAGCCACCGCGCCCGGCCCACAATGACTTTTAAAGCCAACTTCTGCTATCAGTTCCCTGGTCCCCCAATCTCAGGAAAGCCAGCCCCTAGCAAGGGTGCACCTGGCCTTTCTGTCATGCCGTCTTCTCCGTTTCCAATATCAGCTATCTAGCTGCCCACAAGGATAAAGTTTGGGGCCATGTCCACTAGGATTTCAGGGCCTGCAAGGTGAGAGAAGGCCTTTAACTCAAAGTCTACAAACACGTCCTCCTGGCTTCCACAGGACTGCCCTGTGCCTGGTTTTCAGACTCCTCTCTCAGGTGCCCAGGTTGACACCCGTGCACGTGAGTCTCCGCCTCTGCCCTGCTCGCTCTCTGGGTCAAAGCAGGAGGTTTCTTTAAGAGAGAGTGGGAGGAGGTGGGCCGACCAGACCTCCCGAGAGCTGTGTCAGAGCCTGTTCAGCTTACCCACTCCCAGTTCCGCCAAGACTACAGGGAACTCTCTGGACACTCAAGGCTGGGGCAGCCTCCTGAACTGCTTACATTAGCCTCCCACTCTGACGCAATGCACAGCACCCACAGGTGGCCCTCATTTCTATGAACTGGAAGTGAGGGTGCAGATGTCTGTCACCCGTAAGCATCTCCAAGGATGACTTTAAATGAAATTCTAATCAAATGGTCAAACTAAGAAAGCAAACGTCCATACTTTAAAGACATTTGATAAAATACATTGTCTTTAGAATATGAACATGGGCAGTATCAATACATGGAAATATGCACAAAAGATGAAAAAGTGAAATGCCAAATGGGAGGTATGCACCAATTATCATCCTGTCAAAAGCATGCCCAGCTATCAAGGAGGGTGGGAAGTGAATTCTCTGATATTCAAACAGAGTTCATTGGATGCAAAGTTCTTTTGATCCGTAAGGCTAAGTGAATCATTTTTAATGGGTCTCTGATAGGAACCCATTTGCTCTCCATTTGCCTTAAAGTTAATGCACCTGGAGCCTAAAAGCTAGCCCAACTCAGAAGGGTGGGTCAGCGGAGCAGGTGGGGACACTGCACCTACGCTTCAGACCGCCACCAGGTGCAGTCAGGCAAGTCGCCCTCTCCTGCGAGGCCCCATTCCAGGCCGCTGCTCGCAGCCATGGCCGAGCATCTTAACATGGTGAAAAGTCGTTCAGAACCTCACAGGCTCCAGCTGATGAATCTCCAACCACGGTTTAACACCAACATGGCACGGAGGGAGCGGGGGATATCACAGAACGCTGGCCCCAAAGGAGGCGATGATTCATTCTCCATCCTTTTTTGCAGTGGCACACAATTGGAGGCAACCTAAGTGTCATTATTACGAGGGGAGTGACTAGGTACACTGTGGTGGCTGCAAAACTGCTCATTCATAAAAATAATGGAGTCTGGCCAGGCACTGTGGCTCACCCCTCTAATCCCAGCACTTTGGGAGGCTGAAGTGGATGAATCTCTTGAGGTCAGGAGTTCAAGAACAGCCTGGGCAACATGGTGAAGCCCCCCCGTCTCTACAAAAAAATGCAAAAATTAGCTGGGCATGGTGGCACACACCAGTGGTCCCAGCTACTCAAGAGGCTGAGGCAGGAGGATCACTGGCACCTGGAAGTTGAGGCTGCAGTGAGCTGAAATCACACTGCTGCAATCTAGCCTGGGTGACAGAGTGAGACCTGGTCTCAAAAATAAATAAAAATGAAATAATGGAGTCAATGTACATGCAGAATGTGAATGGATCTGAAAAATAAAGTGCTAGAGAAAAAAGTAAAAAAACAGAATGGGCTATAAAACAGTACCTTCTATGTAAATTAAGAATGCATACAGTTCTGAGAAACTGTCACCACCAAGAGAAGTCTAAGGACAACTCTGAATAGAAAAATCGGCCAGGCGTGGTGGCTCACGCCTGTCCAGCACTTTGGGAGGCCGAGGTGGGTGGATCACCTGAGGTCAGAAGTTCAGGACCAGCCTGGTCCACATGGTGAAACCCCATCTCTACTACATATACAAAAATTACAGGTAGTCGCCTGTAATCCCAGCTACTCGGGAGGCTGAGGCAGGGGAATTGCTTGAACCCGGGAGGCGGAGGTTGCAGAGAGCCGAGATGGCGCCATTGCACTTCAGCCTGGGGAACAAGAGCAAAAACTTCATCCAGGGAAGGGAAGGGAAAGGAAAGGGAGGGGAGGGGAGGGGAGAGAGGGAGAGAGAGGGAGGGGGGGGGGGGGAGGGAAGGGTCGCAGCAGGTTAAAAAAAAAAGGCAGCAGTAAGGAAATCTGAAGAAAGTGTAAATCTTAGTTAATGATAATGTGCCAATATTAGTTCATTAATTGTAACAAATGTATCCTATTAATGTAAGGTGTTAATAATACAGGAAACTGGGAATGGGGTAGATGGAAACGCTGTACAATCTTCCGATTTTTCTGTAAGTCTAAAACTGTTCTACACAATAGTCTTTTTTTTTTTTTTTTAATTAAAAAACAAACACTATATCTTCTCCAGAATGATGACGCCTTGGAATGACTGCCTGCGAGGTAGCAAGCAGAGCAGGGTCAGGGGGAGATTTAAACAGATAACCCAAGAGTTCTTGTGCAGACCAGTGATAGTAATATGCCAGGGTTGAAAAGTAGGGTAAACTCAACCTTTTGCATTCAAGGTCCCAACACTGATCATAATAACCATGTTTTGGAAGACAGAGACAACACTGCCAGACAGTAGGCCACAATGAGAGGTGGAGGCTCTGATGACAGGGATGCTGGGGGAGGCTGCGCGAACCCGAGTAGCCTCATGCAAAAGTGTTGAGTGGCCTTGAAGCCATGGGTGGGGGCTGGGAGGGAGGAGTCTGGGACAGGAACAGGAACAACAGGAACAACTACCCAGGACCCCAGTCTAACACTGGTCAGTCCCAAGAGCCATCTCTGTGCCCTCCAAAGCGGGGAACATCCGACAGAAACCAGAATGAAGCATGGTGGAGAGACGGGGGCAGTCGAGATGGGCAATGGTGTTGATTGTAGCATTAAGGGTGGACAGGACCATTACATTTTAATTTCAAATCCACAGTGAATAATTTTTAGTGTATGTCCCCAATATTTCATTGTACACGCTAAGAAAAAAAAAAGTATGCATTGTTGAACTGAAATTCAAATTTAACTAGGCATGCTGCATTTTTGTTTGCTAAACCTGGCAACTGTAAACAATAATAATAGCAGTAATATTCATTGTTAGTGTTCTAGGTACGTTATTTAGTTACCTTGTTTCATCTTCATAATAACCCACTGAAGAAGGTACTGTTATTATTATTCTCTCTTTTTTTTTTTTTTTTGGAGACAGAGTCTTGCTCTGTCACCCAGGCTGGAGTACAGTGGTGCAATCTCGGCTCACTGCAACCTCCACCTCCAGGGTTCAAGCGATCCTCCTGCCTCAGCCTCCAGAGTAGCTGCGACTACAGGTGCGCACCACCACACCCAGCTAATTTTTGTATTTTTAGTAGAGACAGGTTTTCACCATGTTGGCCAGGCTGGTCTCAAACTCCTGACCTCAAGCAATCCACCCGCCTCACCGTCTGAGATGAATGCTGAGATTACAGATGTGAGCCACTGCACCCTGCCCTGTTATTTCCTTTTTATAGACCAGGAAGCTTTACCAAAAAGGTAAGGTAACCTGCCCAAGGTCATGAGCTAGTAAGTCAGGCCTGGAATGTGAACATATGTAATTGGCCTTAAGAGCTCACCCTCTTGAGCACTGCTTCCCAACTGAGCAGCTGAGTGAAGCCCTGGCCTCTGCTCCCTCAGACCCAACAACAGAGGCATGCACTATAGCTCCCACACTGGTAAGTTCCTGGAGCTCAGAATGCATCTTTACTATGGAGACACCATGTTAGCAGATCCCAGTTGGAGCCACCAAGTGAGCTTTGGGTTTCAAAAAATGAAAATCAGCACTCCAACAGCAAGGAAGCCTAAAGCATCCCTGGGAGCACTCTCTTCCTACATGGGTGGAAAGCAGAAGAGTGTCTTCTGCCTTAAGGGTCTGGCAAAGCAGCACAGGCCGGCACCACGAGGCATGAGCCAGGCCACATGCCATTCTGCCTGGGGACAGGGGAAAGGAAAGGATATATGACCTCTGGGGATCCCTTCCAGTCTGAGGAGAGCATTAACTTGAATCTTTTTCTTTTTTTTTTTTTTTGAGGCAGAGTCTCCCTGTGTCACCCAGGCAGGAGTGCAGTGGCACGATCTCAGCTCACTGCAACCTCCACCTCCTAGGTTCAAGCGATTCTTCTGCTTCAGCCTCCCGAGTAGCTGGGACTACAGGCAAGCACCACCATGCCCACTGATTTCTTTGTATTTTTAATAGAGACAGAGTTTCACCATACTGGCCAGGCTGGTCTTGATCTCTTGACCTCATGATCCTCCCACCTCGGCTCCCAGAGTGCTTGGATTACAGGCATGAGCCACCGCACCCAGCCAACTTAAATCTTATAAGGCAGACTTCTGATGAAAATGGCACCTCAAGCCTCAGCATGACACCTTTTAAAATCATCATGATAAGCATTTATTAAGCACCTACTATGTACCAGACGTTGTGCTGGAATTTTCATTACCCCATCTAATGATGAGGCATGTTTAAGTATAATCCAGCAAGGCGTCTATTATTTTGCAGATAAGGGACCTGAGGCTCAGGGAGGTCACTCATATACTCAGCTGACACTTATTAAGCACCTATATGTGCCAGAGTCTGTCCTAGGTACTGGGGATGTGCAGCGAACCAAACAAGATCTCTGCCTTTATGGAGCTAGTGGGAGCACAGATTAAAAAACAAACAAACAAAAAAAAAAGTCCATCATTGTTATTCCAGGTAGCAATGCTAAGTGCGATGAAGAAGTAAGGCAGGATTGAGGGACAGAGAGGGACGAGGTGGAGGTATTTTGGCTAGGATGGTCAGGGAAGATGTCTGGAAGAAGATGACATTTGAGCAGGGACCTGAAGAGAGGGAATGTGATGCACAGGTCTGAGGAAGAGTGCCTAACGCAGAGAGGGCAACAGCACAAAGACCTGACAGGTCAAGGTGACCAGCCCACACCCAAGATGAGGCCCATGACCTGGAGAAGGGTAGGGAAGGGTAAGAATGAGTTTGGGGGAGATGGCAAGGGAAGGTCATTTTTTCTTTTCTTTTTTTTTTATTTTTTTGAGACAGAGTCTCGCTCTGTTGCCCAGGCTGGAGTGCGGTGGCACTATCTCAGCTCACTGCAAGCTCTGCCTCCCAGGTTCACGCCATTCTCCTACCTCAGCCTCCTGAGTAGCTGGGAATACAAGCACCTGCCATCACGCCCGGCTAATTTTTTGTATTTTTAGTAGAGATAGGGTTTCACCAAGTTAGCCAGAATGGTCTTGATCTCCTGACCTCGTGACCCACCCGCCTCGGCCTCCCAAAGTGCTGGGATTACAGGCGTGAGCCACCGCGCCTGGCAAGGGAAGGTCATTTTTAAAGATCAGTGTGGTGTGGATAAATGGATGGATGGATGGATGGATGGATGGATGGATGGATGGATGGGTGGGTGGGTGGACAGATGGATGGATGAATGGATGAATGGATGGATGGATGGATGGATGGATGGATGGATGGATGGATGGATGGATGGATGGATGGATGGATGGGTGGATGGATGGGTGGGTGGGTGGGTGGGTGGGTGCGTGGACAGATGGATGGATGCATGGGTGGGTGGACAGATGGATGGATGAATGGATGGATGGGTGGATATGTGTATGAATGGATTTCCATAGATTCCCTTGCACTGACAGCAGGTGTGAGTATCCGTAGCTTATAGGTTGATAAAATACGTCCAATGTCCCAACTGAGTTTCCAAATATATCTCAAATCAGCTCCCTCGGGGGTCCCAGACAAGCTCATTCCTTAGTGAAGGAGATTGATATAGAGGAATTTTATTCCAAAATTCAACAAGGAAAACTAGGTCTTCTTCCCAAGGAAACCGTATGGAGAAGGCCACCAGATGTGGCCTGAGAATGTCAAGAAGAAATTTCTTGCCTTTAATGTCTAACTAGGCCAACTCCCAACTCCCAAAGAACAGATTGGCACACCACCACCCCACCACTACTACCTGGAATCCCCCAGGCAGGACCACTAGCAATATAAGACTGTTTCTAAAGTCCTTGGGCAAGAAAATCTGGTTTCTCCAGGCCCAGCACGGTGGTTCATGCCTGTAATCCCAGCACTTTGGGAGGCCGAGGCAGGCAGATCACGAGGTCAGGAGATCAAGACCATCCTAACATGGTGAAACCTCATCTCTACTTAAAAAAAAAAAAAAAAACACAAAAAATTAGCCGGGTGCGGTGGCGGGCACCTGTAGTCCCAGCTACTCGGGAGGCTGAAGTAGGAGAATAGCAGGAACCCAGGAGGCGGAGCTTACAGTGAGCTGAGACGGGGCCAATGCACTCCAGCCTGGGTGACAGAGTGAGACTCTGTCTCAAAAAAAAAATTTAAAAGAAGAAAGAAAGAAACTCTGGTTTCTCCAGCAGAAAAAAAGTCCACCTGCCGAATAAAGCCGAGGCTCTCTCTCAGGTGCACTCTCACTAGGAGCCTGGTTCTGCGGTGCCACTCCATCTACAAGTCCCTGGCCACCCGCATGACTCACCTCCAAGTCCTTCTCAAGCTCCAGTCCAGCCTCCATCAGATTGTGCTCAAATTCCTCCCGCTGCTCCTTCCTCTCCTCCTCCAGGGCATCGAGTGGCCCCAGCTCAATGTCACCTGGGCCCCCAGCATGAGGCTCCTTGCCTGTCTCCCCATTGGAGACGATAGCCAGCGAGTGGCCAGGGAAGCCTTGGGCCAGGTGCATCCCACGTTTCCGGTAGTGGTAGGCAAGCACATAGTCGACCTTCCTCTGATTGTCATGGAAGTGCATGCGGCTAAGACGGGCTTCCAAGGACACAGGCTCATTGGCATCCAGATAGTTGTTGATGACCTAGCCAGAGAGAAAGGAGAGGCAGGGCAAGGTCTGGTGAGTAAGGGCTGAGAGCAGACGAGGCTGATCTATGCTCTGGGCTCAGGGAAATGGACTCAGAAGCAAGCCCCTCAGGCCCAGAGGCCCCCAGTGCCTCCAGTAAAAGGACCAAATGGCCTAAGTTAATCTGTCATGCCAGCTTGCAAAGCCCTCCACCCACCTGTTGACATTCTGGGCACTGGTGCCTTCACACATGCTCCAGCATCCATGCACACACACACACACTCACACACAGACTGTACCTGCAGCAGCAAACCCCTCACAACCGCACCTCCTGCCTCCACACAGAGCCACACGCCCACGCCTGCACACACACATGCAAGCACCTCCAAATGCACACACAGCCACCTCTACCCTTGTCTCCCTGCACCAGCACACCTGCACCATACAGGTGAAGGGGCCTGTGTGCACATGTATCTACCCGAGTGCGCTCTAACACACACACCCCCTTCCACAGGCACCATGGCCCACACACACTCACCTCCTTGCAGATCTGCACCACTGCCTGCAAATACTCTACATATTTAAACACAGAATACTCACAGGCAGGTTCTCTGGATCCATTGGAACAAAGACCAATTTCTAGTCACCTGGCCTGCCCCCTACCCTCCCACCCACGGGAATTCACCAGGCACTATTCACAGCCCCACATCCTCCTCTCCCGCCACTGGTGAGGACCCTGTCAAAGACAGCAGCAGGGAACTGACTTCTGCTCTCTTCCACGCCAGAGGTGGGGAGGTGGAAAGAGGAGGAGGAGAGAGAACACGGTGAAGCAGGGGAGGGACCGGCCTCTCCCCGTGGGTGTTCCCCTGTTTATTACTGGTTTGAAACTCAGCTGCCTCTGCAGCCACCTGAGAGGTCACCTGGGCAACCAGATGAAGCTCCAGGCACAAGGGAGAGACTCAGAGCCACCATAGCAGAGAAGGCTCAGGCTTGCAGGAGGGGACCCAGGGGGTCTACAGACCAATTGGTGGCATCAGCTGGCCTCCCGTGCCTTCTCCTTTCCCGACCCTCCTCTGACCAGAACAGGGCACTGGGAAAGTGTGCCTGACTTGGAGACAGAGGAGAAAAGGCCCTACCCAGGCCTCTCTCTTTCACTCACACACGTGCTCCTAACTGGAGGATGCCCTGGTCCAGAGGCTCCTTGGGGGCCTCAAACAGGACCGGCCTGTCCCCCGACCCCACCCCTGCCCAGTACTCACAGAGCTGCTGCGGGCACTCTCTGGGCCACAGGACTGGCCAGGATCTCGGCTGGAACTGCCCTGCAGACCTGGGGCCCGGGGACCTGGCGTCTGGAGATACTGCTGTCCGTGTTTGGGGCCCTGGCCCCCTCTGGTCCCTGCCTGAGGGCTCAGCCGGCGTGGGGAGCCAGGGAGCAGGGGAATATCTGTGAGAGGAAAAGACAAGGGAGGCAAAACAGCCTCAGATAAAGGAAATCCAAGACACTGAGGTACTGAGTGTGCTCACACTAGCCCTGAGAAAATGGCCCATTTTGCTTCACAGCTGCCTCCTTGGTTAGTCCCTACAGCCCAGGTTCACACTGGCCACAGGGGAGGTAGCATGGAGAAGGAAGTGCAGCCCCCAGAATGCATACACACACACACACTCACACACACACACACAATGTACACACACACATACACTCACACATACACATACACATACACACTATGTACATACACATATACACTCACACACATACACATACACTCACACATACACACATATACACACTATGTGCGCACACACAAAATGTACACACACACATACACACTCATACACGCTCACACACACATACATTCACACACATATACACACATACACTCACAGCCATATACACACACACACACACACATATATACACATACATACACACACATACACACACGCACAGCCATATACACACACACACACACACGGCCTGGAGCCACCAGCAGGAGCTCCTTCGGATCAAGGTTGTCACAATCTCTCATAATCCCCAGACAAGAAAGGGGTGGCATCGAGCAAGCCGGGGGGGGCGGGGGGCACTGCCTGGAGAGACACCTTGAATTAATACCAAAGGCTTAGGCTTTGGGCCTCTCCTGTAGGCAGCAGCACCAGCCGGCACCCTGGCCAGCCCCCACCTCCCTCGGGGAGAGAGCAAGGACAGACCAAGAGGGCCCTCTGAACGACGGAACAAAGGACTGTCCTTCAGTGTCCTTTCCGGGCCCTCATACACCTGCTGCCTCTACCCAGGCCCCAGAGGTCTGCAGTCCCTTCTCAGCACAAATGCAGGACCGCTTCAGAAAAAATCCAGTGTCGCCACCTTAAGGAAAAGGTCCCCAGTAGGTGATGGAATGACCGCATGTTAGAATTGGAGGGAACTGAGGATCAGATACTCCAGCTGCACTTTGCACAGACCCCACTGGAACCGGTGAGTTGCCAAGGTCTCAGGGCAGGTCAGACTTGATCTATTCTCTCCTCTGAGAAACACTTCCGAGCAAAGCAGCACGGCCAGTGCCCAGGCTGAAACCTCAGCTCTGCCACTGGCCAGCTCTATGGCCTCTTTGTGCCTGTTCTCTAGCTGTAAAATGAGAATCTCACACTTGCAGGATTGCAGTGAGAATGAGAACAAGAGATAAGACCTGCAAAGCATCCACAGTGATGAGCCTGAGGGCACGTGATCAAAGGCTGTGATTAGAATCGTCAGTGTTTGCATTTTAACCTCCTAGTGAGCAGAAGTAACACCTTATGCCTCCAACTCAGTCCTAAGCACCTGCTCAGTGAATGAACGAACAAAAGGCAACTCTTCCGGTCTGCTGAAATAGAACTCCTGGCCCTTTGCCAACTTATGGAGCAGTCCCTTAGGTGCCCAGCCCTCCAACACAGTTTCAGGGGGCCTAGAATATTCGGTCCCTGCACTTGAGAAACATAATCTCTTTATGAAGATAGAGCTGACATGCAGGAAACACAGTTGTGACCAGCAGAGGAACGCTTTCATCGTTCCTTTCTATACTGTGGGCTCTAGTCCACACTGTGGGAGACCAGAAAGACTAAGAAGTCAAAGCCGGCTTCTGGGGTAATTGAGCCGGAGCTGGGTCCTGGAGGGTGGGTAGCTTCTGAACGGCCGGGAGGCAGGGGAGGCACTCCCTAGGGAGACAGCACAGAAGGGCAGGCGTGGGCATGCCTTGTGGGAGGAAAACGAACACTCAGGACCCCATATCACTCTGCCGAAAGGAAAATATTAAGCTGAAAGCTGAGTCAGGCAAGACGCTGCCTTTCCTTTTGTTCCTAAGCAGACAGCTGCAGATAAAAGGCTAGATAGCTCCACAGGCAGCTACTCTATACTCACCTTGTCCAAAGCACAAGACGAATACATCATCATCAATTCCCTAACTGCTCCTTTTCTCTTGCAACACGCAGATTCCCACAGACTCCTTCTTTCCCCCGCAGCCTGCTCTTCCCCATTAAATCCTGAAGCCCTCAAAATTGTCTTTGGAGAAAGACACAGACCTCTCTCCCAACCACATCCTTAATGTTGGCAAAATAAACTAAATTGGCTAAGGCCTGTCTCCGATATTTTTTGGTTTACATGTCATGGGGATCAGGCTCAGGGCTCTAAAACAGGGGCTTCCTCCTTTGTGCTCCATCTTGCCTCCTCCCACTTCCCTTGTGCCTTTCTGCATACCTGCGCCCCCAAGTGCCTGAGAACAGAACTTGGAACCGAAGGACTCTACCCCAGAGAAGACCTCGAAACCTCTAGATGCATGTTTAAAAAGCTCAAGACCACTGGATACGTCATGGGGGAAATGATAAAGATGATGTTCACTCAAGGGCCACCCTGCCCTGGCAGCTACATTCAAATTTGCACCCGTGGCTCAGAGTAGCTCAGATTCAAGGGCAATACAAAGCTTTGGTCCAGCTGCTGCCCAGGAACCACCATCCCCTAAAGGTGCCACCTGGAGTTTGAGGCTGACATTCAGGGCCCTCACTAGCCATCACAGTCGTTCCCCCAGCTCGCTCTCTGACACGCAGATCTGGCTGCCTGGGGACTCTGCTTCCCTTCCCTCCCTCTCCCCACAAGTGATTAGAGCACAGCACACGGTTCAGCCACCCCAGCCGTCCCAGCTCGGGAGAGGCACTCCAGGCAATAAAGACACAAGGGAGCCAGCTTCAGACGTGAGAGGAAGGCCAAGGGGAACGTGAATGACGCCTGCCCTCAGGAAGGGTGGGGCAGGTAAGCATACACCTCAAGAACTCCCTAAGAAGCTTAGAAGAGGTGAATGAGGTCAATGAGAAGGAAAGGCCATCGTACACAGCCTGTGGAACATGTCACCCATTTGGGAAGACTCTTTCCTTCCGTCACCATTGCCTTGGCTCTCCTTCCACGCTGCCTTGAACAACAGATCCTTGGGTGTTCGTGACCGCAGTGCCATGAGGGTGGGGGCATGGCTTATCCATGTCTGGATTGAGATGGATGTTCCAAGGCTGGGGCCTGGGCCTTTCTCCACGTGCCAGCTCTCTCCCTGGGCACTCTCAATCACTCCACAGACCTTCATTGTCACCTATTGCTGATGACATCTGCAGGCACCAGGTCCACACATTCCCCGGCCTGCTCAGCGTCTACACTTGGATGTTTCCCAGCCCCTCAAAGTCAACATGTCCAAATCTAAACGTATGATCTTCAAAACAGGATTCTTTTTCAGCATTTCCTGCTCCTGCAAATGCTCCACCAAACATTCAGTCAACGTACCAGAAATCTAGAAGCAGTCTTGATAGCCATTCTTCCTCATGACCCATAACCAATTTGATATCAATCCTATAAACTTTACCCCTGAAATATCTGCCAAACCCCTCTGTTCTTCATCCCTCTATAGTCCCACTCTGGTCCCACCCTAGTGCCAGCTCTCAGTCTCCTTCACCGTTAGGAGGACAGTGATGCCCTCCTAACAAGTCTCCCTGCTCCCTGTCCCTGTTCCCCACAAGGCAGCCAGGGGTCCTTACAAAACATCCACCTGGCCATGACACCCTCAAGAGCAGAAACTTATGGGGCTCCCATGGCTTTCCGGCTGGGACCCTGCATACTGTCCCCCCAGTCTCCACCCCCTCGCTCCTGCTGGCTCCCTGGGGTCCACCATACAGCTCTGCTCTAGCACACCATGCTCCCCAGTACAGCATCCTACATGCATTCTTCCCTCTGCCTGGACCATGCTTCCCTACACACTCCTCAACTAGTTGTGGGCCACCTATTTTATTTATTTTTTTTTTTTGAGACAGAGTCTCGCTCTGTCGCCCAGGCTGGAGTGCAGTGGCGAGACCTCTGCTTACTGCAAGCTCCGCCTCCTGGGTTCATGCCATTCTCCTGCCTCAGCCTTCAGAGTAGCTGGGACTACAGGCACCCGCCACAACGCTCGGCTAATTTTTTTTGTTTGTTTTTTGTTTTTTTTAGTAGAGACGGGGTTTCACTGTGTTAGCCAGGATGGTCCCGATCGCCTGACCTCGTGATCCGCCTGCTTCGGTCTCCCAAAGTGCTCTGATTACAGGCGTGAGCCACTGCGCCCAGCTGGGCCACCTACTATTTTGGTCCTTAGGGACCCAGAAAATCCAAAGCAATCCATTCTTGTTTCAAAAAGCTGCTAATCAAGGTGTAAGACCAAAATATTCAGGATACTACTAGCAAAGCTAATTTCCTTCCAACCTAGACACGAGTAAGGTTCCACAAGCTGGGTGGTGCGGGATTGGGAGGAGGTGCAGGCCACGAGGACCCATGTGATGTTGTCGGAGGAAGGCCTCACCACCAGCACCCTGCCCCAAGACAAGCCCTTTCTCTGAGCTTAGTTTTTACTTCCATGATTGGGGAAAGGGGGTCGTCATTGTATCTTTTCCTCATAAAGTGGGTGTGATGATACAGTAAGAGAAAAGATTAACACTCCTTGGCAGTACATGAGCTATGAACAATGCACAGGATAATTATCAAACCCTACTTCCTCTGTAGGGTGAGAACAGAACTTGGAACAGAAGGACTCTACCCCAGAGAAGACCTCGAAACCTCTAGATGCACGTCTAGAAAGCTCAAGACCACTGGATACGTCACGGGGGAAATGACAGAGATGATGTTCACTCAAGGGCCACCCTGCCCTGGCAGATGGAGGAGGTGCTGCCTCCTTCATCCGTCTCTTCTGCACTTCATTCCAGTTGCTCTGCTTCAAGTCCCTGGAATTCCCTTTCTCTCCCAGCCCACTGCCTGCTCACCATCCACTTCTTCCTGGAAGCTTCCCCAGACTAAGCAGGAGAAGCACTGGCTGTCTGTCCCCACCATTAGTACAAGTGGATTTACTCATCAGGGATGACCACACACTTTTTAATCCTTCAGGGACAGTCTTGGCTGTTTCATATCAGTAGCCTCAGGCAAGACCTCTGTCCATTCTCATTGGAGCCAACCTCACCACCTCGCAGGACTGCAGGTACCTTAGGTCACTCTACAGAGGCAGAAGAAGGGGCAGGATCAGAGACACTGAGAGAAAAGAACAGAGACTGAAAGATGGAGAGGCCCAAATCTCAATGAAAAAATAAGTGAAGCCTGTTTTCAGAGTCTCCCTGCACCAGTCCTTCGGAAATCTCCTTCCTGAGCCTGACCAAAGCCCCTCCTCAGCTTCTGTGCCCCGTATTCCACCCTCCCCTGTCCATCTACCATCAGGGCTTCCAACGACTGTTTCCTCATTTAACCACTGGCTCTGTTGCTAATCAGCTAATTTACACCAAAGTACAAACAGCCCATGCTGATGTCCTGTTACTGGTAAAAAGCATTTTGAAAACATTAAAGGGTTCTGCAGATGGCAGGAGCCCACATGCTGATGAGGCAGAGGTCACAGCCCGAAGGCCTCATCTCTAACGGGTTGAGGGGAAGGAGGCTGAGAGGCAGGAGTTCTGGCTGGGACCTCCAAATAATGCTACATCCCCAGACAGTCTGGCAGGAGGCTTCAAGGTCACCGCATAGGCCGAGAGCTAGAAAGGCCCTTCTGAACAGGGGAGAGGGGCAGGCACAGAATGTGGAGAGCTGGTAAGAGTGAGAGAAGCTCAGGCATGTAGCTGACAGTGGAAACACCAAAGCCAAGGAGACCAGGAGACACAGGCAGGAGCAAGACAGGGCCAGATTGTGCAGACAAAAGGCAGAAAGTGAGCTCACTAGGCATGGAGTTGGGGGCAAGGTGAGTCAGCAGGGACCTAGGCAGCTTCCAGAGCCTCCAAGAGAGACCAGCAGCAGGAGTCATATCCAGTTAAGGTGTCCCGAGGGAGCTGGACTTCCAGACGGTTGGGCTTTTCCTCTGAGTTTCCCTCTTGGCATCATTACTGTCTCATCCTTCACTCCTGGCGGCTGAAGTGTGAAGGGCCCTGAAATGAGGGGCCACCTCCGTCCCGAACCTCCCAAAACCACTGCTTCCAGCAAAACCAGACAGGCCCAGGGCTGCCCTGCAGGGAGACAGAGCATCTGCACTCTCCCAGGCTTCCGTACTAGTCTGCTTTCCTTCCTCACTAGTCTACTTTCCTTCCTCACTAGTCTGCTTTCCTTCCTTACTAGTCTACCTTCTTTTCTTATTAGTCACTTTCTTACCAGTCTTCCTTCCTTACTAGTCTACCATCTTTCCTTATCGGTCTTCCTTCCTTGTGATTACCTAGGGCTTGATAGAAGGAACCACATTTTGTTTAGCTTTAACTCCAAATGTTTTATACAATGCCTGGCAAGTTAAATGGGTCTGCAGTGAATGAACAGAGATGTGGAAAACTGCATATGTATCATCCCCACCCCAACCTCCTAAAGAATGGTCAGTTGCTGTGCTTGGAGCCTGGCATGATGGTGTGGGTAATGGGGGCATAGGGGGAAGGCAGTAGTGGATGAGTGTTGGGAGATGAAGTGGTCCAGACAGGTAGGTGCGGACTCAATCATGAAAGACCCTGTATGTCATATACAACAATTTGGTCTTCATCCTAAAAAGAGTAGGCAGCCACGGTCCTGCTGAAGGCATGCCCTGGTAGGAGCCTCAGAGACACCTGGGTGCTTTCAGATTTGAAGGCCCTCCCCCTGAACCCCTCCTCAAGTGCCCTGGTCACTTCCTTTCAGTTAGAATCAACATTTACACCCAGGTCTCATCCTGCTTACTGCATGAATTGGACCCAGGACAACAGCCAAAATTTGAAGTTCCGAGCTTAAAATTTGGGCCCAATGGTCCTGCTGATTACCCCACCCCTTGCCCCAGAGGTCCTGTGGGAAAGCACTTTCCTCAGCTTCTGTATGCAGCCACAGTAACAGGACTGCTCTCCAGTTCCCTCCATACACACACACAGAAAATCCATTTGCGAATCTGCCTCTTGGGCTCTGCTTGTCTTACAGCCTTGGCTCAGAATTAGCCCTCTCTCCAATGCACATGCCCCCCTTTCCTGATGATGCCACCACCAGTTTGCAGCCTTGCCTTGTTCCCCTCTGATAGAAGTAAGCTGGCCTCCCTACCACTAATCTTGCTTCTCTTCCATCCTGGGCTCACACCACAGCTACCATTACCATTATGAAACAATCTCACCAAGTTATTCCCATTCTGTGGCTTCCTACTCTTCTTAGGATGAAGATCAAATTGTATATGACATACAGGGTCTTTCATGATCGAGTCTGCACCTACCTGTCTGGACCACTTCATCTCCCAACACTCATCCACTGCTGCCTTCCCCCTATAGCCCCATTGCACACACCATCATGCCAGGCTCCAAGCACAGCAACTGACCACCCTTTGGGAGGTTGGGGTGGGGATGATACATATGCAGTATTTCACAACTCTGTTCATTCACTGCAGACCATTTAACTTGCCAGGCATTGTATAAAACATTTGGAGCTAAAGCTAAACAAAATGTGGTTCCTTCCATCAAGCCCTAGGTAATTGCAAGGAAGGAAGACCTATAAGGAAAGAAGGTAGACTAGTAAGGAAGGAAGACTGGTAAGAAAGTGACTAATAAGAATACAAGGTAGACTAGTAAGGAAGGAAGGTAGACTAGTGAGGAAGGAAAACTAACAAGGAGATAATCTCCAGAATGGGAGGAGAGTCAACATGGAAGTATGAAGGATCCATGGAAGCAGAAGCCCTCACCACAGACTAGAGCTGTCAGGGAGGCTCCCAGAGGACACAGTTTTTGCATGCATTTAGAAGAATTAACTAGGCATCTACCAATGGTCAAGGGAGGAAAGGAGACTCCAGGAAGAAAGGCAGTGATTTGTATGATCCATTGTAATGGCCCTCCTGAGAGCAAGGACTGCCAGCCTCCTCACCCTCCTTTTCTGCCTGCAGAGTCCCCAAAGGGGGCCATCTACGTGGTGGGATTTGAGGTGCACAGAAAGGGCCCTATCTGGTGTATAGTGCACACTTCTTAACATGGCCTACAAGGCCCGTGGGAAGTCTTGTCAACCTTCCCAATGTCATCTCCTGCTAGTGACTCTCCACTTGTGCACACACAGCCACACATGCACAGAAACTCCAGAATGAACCGCCTGTAGCTCCCAGAAGGTGATCTGCTTTATTTGCCCTTCTGCCTCTAAACTTCTCTCCCAAATTCCACTGTTAACAAGGTTCACAATTTATTATAATATGAAAAGATTTTAAGCAAGAGAACATAATTAGATTACATTAGAAAGATGGCCCCAGCTATAGTGAGGATAAATAATGTGCCAGGAGAAGGATGGATGGATGGATGGATGGATGGATGGATGGATGGATGGATGG
>NC_037679.1:98674849-98721507 GCF_003255815.1 Theropithecus gelada | reverse complement strand
AAAAAAAAAAAAAAAAAAAACAAAAAAACAAACAAAAAAAACAGTTTCCTCGAGAATACTTGATTCAACATAATCCAAAGCTCCAGAATTCTAAACCACAAAGCACAGAAGAGATGACTTTGCCTAGAAGTTTCTTTTTGCTCATCTTTTCAACATTTCAATTTGAGCACCTACTCAATGAAACACCCGTTCATTGAGCACTTACCATGTGTCAGGCTGCAGTAAGGATCAAAGATGAGTTAGATCCATCCTCCACCCCTGCCTTTGAGTATCTCTCCCCACCTGTGGTATGCAAAAGTGCAAGGTGGGTGAAATCTGTCAGGTTGGTGGAAATTTGGGAAAGGCTCTGCTGAGCAAGGCTTATAAGTATGGAGATTTGACATGAACAGTCTCTCAGTGGACTGGGTTAATGCTCTTATAAGTAATTTACTATTATCCACACTAATGGTGAAGGATACTATGAGTCAGAGTAATGCCCAGCTAGCTGATATAACACATAGACCAAAAAAACACCCACACACACAAGAATAAGACAAAACAACAGTTCATTTATTGCTAAAGTAATAGTTCTAGGTGGGTAAACAATTTGGTGGGATGGCTCTTTTGCACCATTGCTTTATAGGAACCCAGGGTGATGGAGACTCTGCCAACTTTAACGACTTCCAACATGGCCCTGGGAAGTTGCCATTCCTGTTTTCTGAAAGGTAGAAAGCACATGGAGGAACAGGCAAGGAAGGCTTCCAGGGGCCAAGGCCAGAAGCAGCACATGTCACGGTTCAGATTCCTTTGACTAAAATTCAGTGTCATAACTAATTGTAAGGGAGGCTAGGAAATAAGGTCGAGCCATGTGTTCAGGAAGAGGAGGAGAACATGGATTTTGGTAAGCAGCTATTAGTCTTTGTCACAGAGGCCTACCGAAAATGAAAAGCTTGGAGTGGCATATTCACACCTTATATTGTGTTAAAGTTACATATTTCCACATTTGTCTCAAGTAGGCTCTGAGATCCAGTTCAGCACCCAGGACAAGGCAGGGATATGGTAAATGCTTATTAAATGGTTTTCGAACGGATGGATGGATGGATGGATGGATGGATGGATGGATGGATGGAGAGCTTGTGTGACAGTAGTTGGCGAACAGATTCTATTGCTTCGAGGCTCCTTCTGGAATGCCACATACCGATGTTGTCAATTTAGAGAAAGATGCTTGCCTTCCAATTGATATGGGAGGTGGGCATGCCTCCAAGTACACCTATAAACTGGATCAAATCGTTTAGGCACAAGTTAACTACATTCAGCAACATTGAGCATTTGAATTTAGAGAGATTGTGTAGAACCCATTTCCTGCACCCTCCGATTCTTAAACTGGTATTATCATCGGTTCTCTAACATATGTTTTAGAAGTCGAAGAATGAAGTACAATGAAAGTTAAATGTATGACCCAGGAATTCCTCTCCTAGGTATTCTACCTCTCCTAGGTATGTGCCCAAGAGAACTAAAAAACATGTACACACAAAACCTTGTACTTGAAAGTTCATAGCCATATCATTTATAGTAACCAAAACTAGGACACACAAATGCCCATGGACTGGCAAATGGATAAACAAAATGTAGCCTCTCCACCCAAGGAAATATGCTTCAGCTATAAAAAACAATGAAGTATCAATACATGTAACAATACACCTTAACCTCGAAAGCATTATGCTAAGTGAAAGAACGCAGACACAAAACGTCACATATTGCATGGTTTCATTTACATAAAATGTGTAGAATAGGCAAATCCATACAGACAGAAAGTGGATTCGCGGTTGCCAAGGGCTGGTGGAGGGAGGAAAAATGAGTGACTGCCACTGAGTGTGAACTTTCTCTTTAGGATGATGCAAATGCTTTAAAATAGATTGTGGTGATGGTTGCATAACTCTGTGAATATACCAACAGCCACTGAACTGGACAACTTTAAAGGGTAAATTTTATGGTATGTGAATTGTATCTCAATAAAGCTGTTTTTCAATGGAATTCTTAGAATTAAAAATTACGATTATGAGAAAGAAAAATCCATCGGGTGGGATTAACAGCAAACTGGAGATAGCAGAGAAGGGATTAGTGAAGTTAAAGATGGATCCAATAAAAGCAATCAAATCTAGACAGCAGAGAACTAAAGATTGGAAAAAATTAACAGCACCTCAGAAACTAGTGGGGCAATACCAAAGAGTCTAACATTCATGTGACTGGAGTTCCACAAAAAGAACAAAAGCAGATCAAAAAAAATAGTTGAAAAGAAAAAACAAAAATAAAAATAGTTGAATAAATAGTGGCTGAAGTCATCTCAAAATCTGATAAAATACAATAACTTGTAATAACACATTTAAGTCCAGCAAACTCAAGTTTAAAAAAAAAAAAAGAAAACCACACCTAGGTACATCAGAGTCAAAATACTGAAAACCAAAACTGAATATCAAATCCTGAACACTACCAGATTAAAAAGAGATTATACATTAATAAGATAATGAAGAATATTTAAATATGAATCTAGGCTAGCTTCTCGTCAAAACAATGGAGACCAAAAGAATGATAGCCAGAGGGCTGGGGTTGGGGGTGGAAAAAAAGATGTCAAATCATTCGTCTGTATCCAATGAATTATCCTTCAAAAATAAGGATGAAATAAAGACATTTTTCATAAAAACACAAGCTGAGAGAATGTCACCAGCAGAACTGCACCTCCAGCAACGCTACAGGATGTTCTGCAGGCTGAAGGAAAGGATAACAAACAGAAATGCGATTAAGAACTCTTCCTGAGGGAGTGCCGCAAATCCCTTTCTTACACAGGGAAGGAAAAAGAGACTCCGAGTCACTGCTCCAAATGGACTATTAGCCATTGAGAGTTCCCTATGACTAAGTCACTACTTTTAGGATTACAGGTTTAACTTAATTAGTTATGATATAAATTTCATGGTTTTCAAATAGCATTTTTTAAAGTGTAATGGGGTAGAATAGACCAGAAAAGACTAAAGCAAAAACATCCCTCTTTTAAAATTAAAACTAATACGATAAATGCCCACGTGATAAATAATACTCATTTTAAAAACCTACTAACAAAAATACAGCTCATTATGTTGGGCAATGTCTTACATCAATATCACCATGAACTCACGATATTTTAGTGCAGATAAACCAGTCTCCTTTTATTAGATATTGAGAGCCATGTTACTTACTGTCTTCAGCTTCCCTTTGAATGCCAGGAACACATGGCCTGAGCCACAAGACCCCACACGACCTGGCTGGCTCTTACCCCTCTCCCTCTTGATCCCTCTGCTGTAGCCCTTAGCTTCCCCACACTATTCCTCCACAGCCCAAGCATCTCCTTGCCATGGGTTCTTTTGCCTTTACTTCCTTTGCTAGATAATTCTCCAGATATCTGCAAGGCTTGTTCCTTCATTTAATGCAATCTCTGTTCAAATTCATCTCCTAAGAGAGGCCTTCGCTAACCACTTAGTTACATAGTTTTGGAGAACAGACATTTCTCCAAAGAAGATATATAAACAGCCAACAAACATGAAAAAATGTTCAGCATCACTAATCATCATGGAAATGCAAATTAAAACCACAATGAGATACCCCACCTTACTCCTGCAAGAATGGCTATAACTAAAAAGTCAAAAATTTTAATAGATGCTGGCATGGATGTGATGAAAAGGGAACACTTTTACACTGCTGGTGAGAATGTAAACTAGTACAACCACTATGGAAAACAGTATGGAGAGTCTTTAAAGAACTAAAAGTAGAACTACCACTAGATCCAGCAATCCCACTACTGGGTATCTACCCAAAGAAAATGAAGTCACTATATAAAAAAGACACATGCACATGTATGTTTATAGCAGCTCAATTTACAATTACAAAGATAGGGAACCAACTTAAGTGCCCATTAACCAACGAGTGGATACAGAAAATGTGGAGCGTGTGTGTATGTGTGTGTGTGTGTGTATGTGTGTGTGTGTGTATGGAATACTACTCAGCCATGAAAGAAACAAAATAAATCTTTTGCAGCAAATTGGATGGAGCTAGAGGCCATTATTCTAAGTAACTCAGGAATGGGTAACTAAATACCGTACGTTCTCACTCATAAGTGGGAGCTAAGCTATGAGGATGCAAAGACATAAGAATGATATCATGGACTTTGGGGACTCAGCGGGTAAGGTTGGGAGAAGGGGTAAGGGATAAAAGATTACATATTGGGTACAACGTACACTGCTTGGGTGACGGGTGCATTAAAATCTCAGAATTCACCACCAAGGAACTTATCCATGTAACCAAAAACAAAACCCTGTACCCTAAAAACTATTGAAATTTTTAGAACAAATTTTAAACAAATACAGATGGATTCTATTGTGTACTGGAGACAATGACGCCCTCCCTAGCAGCCAAATACCTGCTATGCATGTGTTCTAGTAATGTCATGCATAGGGTGGGATGGGATTCTCTAGCCCACAGAGCGGGCCCACAGAGCAGGCAGCTTTCCAGAAAATTAGGTCTTTGTTACAGAAAATTATAGACACACTCCACAGTAGGCCCAAAAGCCTCTCACCCTGCAGCCTTGCCCCACAATGGAAGATGAAAAGATGGCACACCTGGAAACTGGACTAGAACTTGAGGTGTGTGTTTGGATCCCCCTTTACCCCTCACACAGCCTCTATAATCAACTAGCAGAGTGACTCTGGTAACCACATAGCGGCAACTCAGAGAGCAGAAGCAGTTGCTGGAAAGGAAAGAATCAGGTTCTTGGCTCCGGAAATGACGGGTGCACATCAAGACACACTGAGAGGAGCAAATGAGCCCTGGATGCCCAGCAGCTGAGCCAAGGTGACAGAGCGACTGGGCAGAGGCTCTGATGCCAGGTCCCAAGGATAAAAGCCAGGCAGGTGGAGGGTCAAGAGGACCACAGTCCTCTGGAAGCACCTTCACCTTGTCTAAGATCCTCCCTCTACCTGCCACCCGCCTTTGGGCTGAGATCTGACTTTGCTCAGTGGGACCTTCTGTCCCAGATGAGGTTCCACATGGTCCTGGGGTGGTATTTCTCCACATCTGCTCACAAAGTATCAGGACTGTGACTGACACCACCTCCCAGTCCATTCGGCTCATTGTTCATGCCAAAGGAGCGAGCACCTCCCTCTTCACGCCTCTCTCAAGAACTACCAGAAACACAACACCCGACAAAGTTCCCGTCCCAGGCAAAGTCAATCCTGCCCAAAAGCAGTAAAATAACGTCTTCCTTCTCCATACTCCACCTCCATTTGCTTTTCTTCTAAGAAAAGTCCCTGGGGAAGGTATAGCTGTGTTTCCCTGCAGCCTGGGGTGTAAATGACTGATCTTGGAATCCCGATTTGGGGTGAGATACCGGAAGACACTTCTGAAACTGAGAGGCCACTCCAGGGATGCCAAAGTCAAATTTGTTCTGTTCTCAGCGGACTGTTGCCGAGTTAAACCCACTCCGGTTGCTTGCTTATTTTTTACTCACCCACAGATGCTGTAGGCTAAGCGTCCCCAGGACTTGTAACAAGGAGAGGCAACATCAGAGGTGGGCATTGGTAATCAATCACAGAGAAGCGGCCGCCCCACACCTCTGTTGTCCTACCTTCCCTCTCCTTGATTTTAAAAAAAAAAAAAAAAAGTCTTGGAAATTACATAGACGTCCCTCAGAGTCCCTATCCTGGGAAAACGGGGTCAACTTCCCGTACCACCCTGCCCAGGCTCCCTCGGGGTCACTAATCCCAAAGGGTGGGAGCTCGGATGCCACCTCCTTCACTCCCTCCTACCACCTGTCAGAAACCAGGACCAGGGTCCAGCCGGGAGACTCACCACGCGGCCTGGGAGTAGCCATGGTGTGGATGCAGACCCCGCTGGCCGCGGCCGCGCGCTTCTGGGCAGGCTTATGCCGCCGCGGGGCTAATTCCATCTCGCTCAGCTCCGTCCCGGCGAGTCCGCCCCTCGCCGGCTGCCGCCTCCTCCTCCCCCATCCCTCCCGGCCGCCGGCGCTGCGCAGCCTGAGACCAGCTCTCCCTGTTGCGCCCTGGGCGCCCGGGCAGCCGGGCGTCGAGAAAGAAAGGAGCACGGTCCCGCAGCCGGGTTGAGTCCAGGACACACTCGGGTCCGTGGGGCTGAGAGGCGAGACGGTAATCGCTCCCTGCTCCCCCAAGCCCGGGGCGACGCCCCACAACCTGCTTCAAGTGTAAAAATTCAGCTGGATTATCTCATGAACTGTCTAACTGATTAGTTTCCAATCCCGCCAGCAAAGCCTCCTTCCCGCCGCCCTAAACGGTCATCCACTGTCCAGGGGTCAGCCCTGGGGCAGGAGTGGGGGACAAGGCCCTGGACGGCGGATCCCCCCACACCTGTCTTCACAGTAGGTGGAGACCAGCTGTCCTCACCTTCCCCTAGGTTAAGCAGGACAAAAGGGAGAAGAGGAGGGAGTAGGTGCACAAGGGACCGCAGAACAGGAGGAGGGGCTGCTAGAGGGAGAAGGAGGGGTCCCTTTTATAAGAGCTCTCCCATGAGACACTAGGAGGGTTAAAGAGGGTTGAGGGCATAGATTATGGAAGCTCCATCCCCAGAGGGCAACAGGAGTGCCATCTCCCCGGGACAGTTCAGGTACCTGGGCAGGGGGATGGGAGGGAAAAACCTCCAAAGGGCCATTCTGCATGATGGAATCTGCAACTCCAAGATGCCCAGAAGTAAAACAAGTTCATTGATACCATGGACCCCCAAAATGAAGCAGCACAAGTCAAGTATGCCATCTGTGATCACTGACCTTCAGACATGAAGATTTTCTCTCCTATACTGATAAGGTAGGCTGGTCATGATAGATCCCACTTGATAGAGAAGGAACCTGGGGCAGCACAGTCGAGGGCAGAGCAGAAGGAAAACCACAAGATGTGATGTCCCAACCCAGGGTTTTATTCCACCCACTGCAAGTACTACTGGCTAATGCTTCTACAGGACTTCCTCTCTGCCCAACACCCTTCTCAGTGCTTTCCCTACTATAGTTATTTTAACCCTAACAATAAGTATATGAGGCAATCACTGCAGTGTGCCCGTTTTACAGATGAGAGGACTGCAGTGTTAAATGTCAAGTAACGAAAAAAAAGGGGGGGGGGCCGAAGATGGACGAATAGGAACAGCTCCAGCCTCCAGCTCCCAGCGTGAGCAACACAGAAGACGGGTGATTTCTGCATTTTCAACTGAGGTACCGGGTTCATCTCACTGGGGCGTGTCGGACAGTCCATGCTGGTCCACAGGTGCAGCCCAACCAGCAAGAGATGAAGCAGGGTGAGGCATCACCTCGCCTGGGAAGCACAAGGGGGAAGGCAATTCCTTTTCCTAGCCAAGGGAAATTGAGACACACAACACCTGGAAAATCGGGTAAACCGCACCCTAATACTGCGCTTTACCAAGGGTCTTAGCAAACGGCACACCAGGAGATTATATCCCACACCTGGCCCAGACGGTCCCATGCCCACGGAGCCTCCCTCATTGCTAGCACAGCAGTCTGAGATCTAACTGCAAGGCAGCAGTGAGGCTGGGGGAGGAGCGACTGCCATTGCTGAGGCTTAAGTAGGTAAACAAAGCCACAGGGAAGCTCAAATTGGCCAGAGCCCACTGCAGCTCAAGGAGGTCTGCCTGCCTTAGTAGACTCCACCTCTGGGGACAGGGCACAGCTAAACAAAAAGCAGCAGAAACCTCTGCAGATGTAAAAGTCCCTGTCTGACAGCTTTGGAGAGAGCAGTGGTTCTCCCAGCATGGAGGTTGAGATCTGAGAATGGACAGACTGCCTGCTCAAGTGGGTCCCTGACCCCTGAGTAGCCTAACTGGGAGACATCCCCCACTAGGTGCAGACTGACACCTCACACAGCTGGGTACACCCCTGAGACGAAGCTTCCAGAGCAAGAATCAGAGAGCAATACTCGCTGTTCAGCAATATTCTATCTTCTGTAGCCTCTGCTGCCGATACCCAGGCAAACAGGGTCTGGAGTGGACCTCAAGCAAACTCGAACAGACCTGCAGCTGAGGGTCCTGACTGTTAGAAGGAAAACTAACAAACACAAAGGACACCCACACCAAAACCCCATCAGTATGTCACCATCATCAAAGACCAAAGGCAGATAAAACCACGAAGATAAGGAAAAAGCAGTGCAGAAAAGCTGGAAATTCAAAAATCAGAGTGCATCTCCCTTTCCAAAGGAACACAGCTCATCACCAGCAACAGAACAAAGCTGGACGGAGAATGACTTTGATGAGTTGAGAGAAGGCGGCTTCAGTCAAGCAAATGTCTCAGAGCTAAAGGAGGAACTACGTACCCAGCGCAAAGAAACTAAAAACCTTGAAAAAAGATTGGATGAATGGATAACTAGAATAATCAATGCAGAGAAGTTCATAAATGAACTGATGGAGATGAAAACTGACACAAGAACTACGTGACAAATGCACAAGCTTCAGTAACCGACTCGATCAAATGGAAGAAAGAGTATCAGTGATTGAAGATCAAATGAATGAAATGAAGCGAGAAGTGTAGAGAAACAAGAGTAAAAAGAAATGAACAAAGCCTCCAAGAAATATGGGATTATGTTTATGTGAAAAGACCAAATCTACGTCTGATTGGTGTGCCTGAAATTGACAGGGAAAATGGAACCAAGTTGGAAAATACTCTGCAGGATATCATCCAGGAGAACTTCCCCAACTTAGTAAGGCAGGCCAACATTCAAAATCGGGAAATACAGAGAACACCACAAAGATACTCCTCGAGAAGAGCAACTGCAAAACACACAATTGTCAGATTCACCAAAGTTCAAATGAAGGAAAAAATGTTAAGGGCAGCCAGAGAGAAAGGTCAGGTTACCCACAAAAGGAAGCCCATCAGACTAACAGCAGATCTCTTGGCAGAAATTCTACAATCCAGAAGAGAGTGGGGGCCAATATTCAACATTCCTAAAGAAAATAATTTTCAACCCAGAATTTCATATCCAGCCAAATTAAGTTTCATAAGTGAAGGAGAAATAAAATCCTTTACAGACAAGCAAATGCTTAGAGATTTTGTCACCACCAGGCCTGCCCTACAAGAGATCCTGAAGGAAGCAATAAACATGGAAAGGAACAACCAGTACCAGCCATTGGAAAAACATGCCAAAATGTAAAGTCCATCGATGCTAGGAAGAAACTACATCAACTAATGAACAAAATAACCAGCTAATATCATAATGACAGGATCAAGTCCACACATAATATTAACCTTAAATGTAAATGGACTAAATGGTGCCATTAAAAGACACAGACTGGCAAATTGGATAAAGAGTCAAGACCCATCAGTTTGTTGTATTCAGGAGACCCATCTCACATGCAGAGACACACACAGGCTCAAAATAAAGGGATGGAGGAAGATCTACCAAGCAAATGGAAAACAAAAAAAAAGCAGGGGTTGCAATCCTAGTCTTTGATAAAACAGACTTTAAACCACCAAAGATCAAGAGACAAAGGCCATTACATAATGGTAAAGGGATCAATTCATCAGGAAGAGCTAACTATCCTAAATACAAATGCACCCAATACAGGAGTACCCAGATTCATAAAGCCAGTCCTTAGAGACCTACAAAGAGACTTAGCCTCCCATACAATAATAATGGGAAACTTTAACACCCCACTGTCAACATTAGACAGATCAACGAGACAGAAAGTTAACAAGGATATCCAGGAATTGAACTCAACTCTGCACCAAGCAGACCTAATAGACATCTACAGAACTCTCCACCCCAAATCAACAGAATATACTTTCTTCTCAGCACATCGCACTTATTCCAAAATTGACCACAGAGTTGGAAGTAAAGCACTCCTCAGCAAATGTAAAAGAACAGAAATTATAACAAACTGTCTTCTCAGACCATAGTGCAAAAAACTAGAACTCAGGACTAAGAAACTCAATCAAAACCACTCAACTACATGGAAACTGAACAGCCTGCTCCTGAATGACTACTGGGTACATAACAAAATGAAGGCAGAAATAAAGATGTTCTTTGAAACCAATGAGAACAAAGATACAACATACCAGAATCTCTGGGACACATTTAAAGCAGTGTGTACAGGGAAATTTATAGCACTAAATGCCCACAAGACAAAGCACGAAAAGACCTAAAACTGACACCCTAACATCATAATTAAAAGAACTAGAGAAGCAAGAGCAAACACATTCAAAAGCTAGCAGAAGGCAAGAAATAACTAAGATCAGAATAGAACTGAAGGAGATAGAGACAAAAAAATCCTCCAAAAAAAAAAAAATCAATGAATCCAGGAGCTGGTTTTTTGAGAAGATCAACAAAATTGACAGACCGCTAGCAAGACTAATAAAGAGAGAAGAAACAAATAGACTCAATAAGAAATGATAAAGGGGATATCACCACCGACCCCATAGAAATACAAACTACCATCAGAGAATACTATAAACACCTCTACGCAAATAAAGTAGAAAACCTAGAAAAAACGGATAATTTCCTGGACGCTTACACTCTCATAACACTAAACCAAGAAGAAATTGAATCCCTGAATAGATCATTAGCAGGCTCTGAAATTAAGGCAATAATTAATAGCCTACCAACCAAAAAAAGTCTAGGACCAGATGGATTCACAGCCAAATTCTACCAGAGGTACAAGGAGGAGCTGGTACCATTCCTTCGGAAACTAATCCAATCAACAGAAAAAGAGGGAATCCTCCCTAACTTATCTTATGAGGCCAACATCATCCTCATACCAAAGCCTGGCAGAGATAAAACAAAAAAATAGAATTTTAGACCAATATCCCTGATGAACATCGATGCAAAAATCCTCAATAAAATACTGGCAAACCAAATCCAGCAGCACATCAAAAAGCTTATCCACCATGATCAAGTGGGCTTCATCCCTGGGATGCAAGGCTGGTTCAATATATGCAAATCAATAAACATAATCCAGCATATAAACAGAACCAAAGACAAAAACCACATGATTATCTCAATAGATGCAGAAAGGGCCTTTGACAAAATTCAACAGCCCTTCATGCTAAAAACTCTCAATAAATTCGGTATTGATGGAACGTATCTCAAAATAATAAGAGCTATTTATGATAAACCCACAGCCAATATCATACTGAATGGGCAAAAACTGGAAGCATTCCCTTTGAAAACTGGCACAAGACAGGGATGCCCTCTCTCACCACTCCTATTCAACATAGTGTTGGAAGTTCTGGCCAGGGCAATCAGGCAAGAGAAAGAAATAAACGGTATTCAGTTAGGAAAAGAAGAAGTCAAATTGTCCCTGTTTGCAGATGACATGATTGTGTATTTAGAAAACCCCATCATCTCAGCCCAAAATCTCCTTAAGCTCATAAGCAACTTCAGCAAAGTCTCAGGACACAAAATCAATGTGCAAAAATCACAAGCATTCTTGTACACCAGTAACAGACAAACAGAGAGCCAAATCATGAATGAACTCCCATTCACAATAGCTTCAAAGAGAATAAAATACCTAGGAATCCAACTTACAAAGGATGTAAAGGACCTCTTCAAGTACAAACCACTACTCAGTGAAATAAAAGAGAACACAAACAAATGGAAGAACATACCATGCTCATGCATAGAAAGAATCAATATTGTGAAAATGGCCATACTGCCCAAGGTAATTTATAGATTCAATGCCATCCCCATTAAGCTACCAATGACTTTCTTCACAGAATTGGAAAAAACTGCTTTAAAGTTCTTACGGAACCAAAAAAGTGCCTGCATTGCCAAGACAATCCTAAGCCAAAAGAACAAAGCTGGAGGCATCACGCTACCTGACTTCAAACTATACTACAAGGCTACAGTAACCAAAACAGCACGGTACTGGTACCAAAACAGAGATATAGACCAATGGAACAGAACAGAGCCCTCAGAAATACCACACATCTACAGCCATCTGATCTTTGACAAACCTGACAAAAACAAAAAATCGGGAAAGGATTCTCTATTTAATAAATGGAAAATTGGCTAGTCATGTAAGTAGAAAGCTGAAACTGGATCCTTTCCTTACTCCTTATACGAAAATTAATTCAAGATGGATTAGACTTAAATGTTAGGCCTAAAACCATAAAAACCCTGTAAGAAAACCTAGGTAATACCATTCAGAACATAGGCATAGGCAAGGACTTCATGTCTAAAACACCAAAAGCAACAGCAACAAAAGCCAAAATTGACAAATGGGATCTAATTATACTAAAGTGCCTCTGCACAGCAAAAGAAACTACCATCAGAGTGAACAGGCAACCTACAGAATGGGAGAAAATTTTTGCAATCTACTCATCTGACAAAGGGCTAATATCCAGAACCTACAAAGAACTCAAACAAATTTACAAGGAAAAAACACCACCATCAAAAAGTGGGCAAAGGATGTGAACAGACACTTCTCAAAAGAAGACATTCATACAGCCACATGAAAAGAAGACATTCATACAGACACATGAAAAAATGCTCATCATCACTCACCATCAGAGAAATGCAAATCAAAACCACAATGAGATACCATCTCACACCAGTTAGAATGGCAATCATTAAAAAGTCAGGAAACAACAGGTGCTGGAGAGGATGTGGAGAAATAGGAACACTTTTACACTGTTGATAGGACTGTAAACTAGTTTAACCATTGTGGAAAACAGCGTGGTGATTCCTGAAGGATCTAGGACGAGAAATACCATTTGACCCAGCCATCCCATTACTGGGTATATACCCAAAGGATTGTAAATCATGCTGCTGCTATAAAGACACATGCACACGTATTTTTATTGTGGCACTATTCACAATAGCATAAGACTTGGAATCAACCCAATGTCCATCAGTGACAGACTGGATTAAGAAAATGTGGCACATATACACCATGGAATACTATGCAGCCATAAAAAAAAATGAGTTTGTGTCCTTTGTAGGGACATGGATGCAGCTGGAAACCATCATTCTCAGCAAACTATGGCAAGAACAGAAAACCAAACACCACATGTTCTCACTCATAGGTGGGAACTGAACAATGAGATCACTTGGACACAGGAAGGGGAACTTCACACACCGGGGCCTATTGTGGGGAAGGGGGAGGGAGGAGGGATAGCATTAGGAGATATACCTAATGTAAGTGATGAGTTAATGGGTGCAGCTCACCAACATGGCCCATGTATACATATGTAACAAACCTGCACGTTGTGCACATGTACCCTAGAACTCAAGTAACTTGGCTCTAAGAGGATCCCAGGATTCCAAAGCAGGCAGCCTGCCCTGGAGTCTGTGGGGTAACACTCTGCTATTCTGCTCCTTTCTATCCTTAACTCCTTTCTCCCCGTCTACTTCCAGGGACGGTTCTCATGTCTTTTCAAGTTCCCAAACGATTGAAAAATGGTCACCATTGCTCCTTCATTCATTCCCTTTCTTCTTTCCCTCCAGCAGTTTTAGTCTCTGTATACTCCTTCCTTGAGACTCCCCTTAAAACATCCACTTTGGGGTGGCTCTGTGTTGCCTAGTCTGAGGGTGAGTAAAAAAGAGGGTCTCTGAAACCAGGTACAGATAGTGCCTTTGGAATACCTGTAAATCAAGGAAGACTGCCGAGACACTGCTCCACACACGCTAGCTCCAACAGTGTCTCTTCTTGCATCCTTTTTACCCAGCTCCCTTCCATTGTTTTGGGTTTTTTTAAATAATCAAAACATGCAGTTTTCCGATTCAGCTTTTTTCTTGATGGTAAAATGTGGTATCAGTAAACATGAGAAGTTCAAGCCAACAAGACACAGGCAGCTGGAAAATCAACAACCTATGCTGCAGAGGTAGCCTTCCGGCTGAATTTATCTGGAGCCGATGCCTCCAATAACACCTTGTCCCCAGCTAGAGTGTTAGGCGATCAGTCAGAAGAGTGACAGTTAATTCCCTGTCCCTGGATCCAGTTTCCTACCAAGAGAGACCTTAGAGGCTACCCAAACTTAGGAGTGGGGTGATGGATAGAGAGACAGCAACCTTTGAACCTTATTGAGTAGTTACATAAAACTTCTGTCCATTCTTCCTCCCTTCTGCCCCACTAAACTTCTCACCAAGCCTACTCAGCATAAACTTCTCACCAAGCCTACTCAGCATCATCTATGCCATTTTCCTATAATGTGGCTTCTCTTAAGGTTAAGCTCAGGCAATAACAGAAGCAGCAGAAACTTAGGGATGCAACAGTCACTGGTCCCCATGTCAGCATGGAAAGAGTGTAAGCAACAGGGGCTGTGTGGCTCTGATGGGATGGCCTGGGAGTTCTTATCCATGTGTCAAGACACCCGGGTTCCCAACCTGGTCCTGCCACCCAGCAGTTATGACCTTTGGCAAGTCACTTGAGCTCTCTGAGCTGCTTTCATCCACTTGTAAAGGAATGGACAGTGGACTAGGTGTCTAAGTCCCTTTTGACTCCATTATCCGGTACTTTCAATGAGCTGAGTCTCTCCTGTGTCAAAAGTATTTGGAATGAAAATCAATTCTTCATCAAATTCTTGTAATCCAGGACATCCCCTTCTGTCTTATGGGCATTCTCTCCAGCAAGAGTCCCCACAATCTTGCCAGCACGTACATGAAAACTCTTCCATAAATTTTAAGGAAAGACCATCTCTAACTGCAAGGGACAGTACCAGTTAGTGCTTTGGGGACTGGATGATGTTTGGTGTTATCTACACCACTTCCCCTTCCACTGAAGGATGTCTGGAGTACGTAGGGCCTTAGCATCAAGCATAAAGCCTGAAAGAAACCCCGCCAGTCCAGTCCTCACAACAAAGGAAATCCCTAACACTCTGCTGTTAACATTAGAGTCTTATTCCCCACCAAAAGCCTTGATTTCCCCATTGTTATTCTCGCCACTTCTTACATGATTATAGAGCAATTTAGTTACCTAAGGACTTGCAGGCCGTATTTTAGGCTGAGGTTGTTTATCCTCACCACCTTATGAGTGACACTGACGTTCCTGTTATCCAAATGAGGAAACTGAGTCTGAGAACCACTAAGGGGCTTGTTAAAGGCCACGCAGCTGAGCGAGGGCCATGTGTGGAGCCCAGGTCTGCCTCCACATCTGGGGCTCATGCCATCAGGCTGAGTTGGGGGACCACACTACTGCCAGGTGCCCGTCAGTCCTCAGCACCTCTCCCCCTCAAAGGGGCCACTAAAGGGTACACAGGAGCTCTGTGAGCCATGGACTAAGAGAAATCCTTGCACACCTGGTCAGATACCTTCTCCACACTGCCAGCCACATGACAATAGTTATCTATGTCAGCAGGAGCCTAGCTCCAGGACCCACTCCCTCTGCTCTGTTCAGAAGCCCCTCCATGCAGAGACCGGAGAACCCAGTGTTCCTGGGAAATCCCTTTTACTTCGTGCTACGTTTCGGAAAAGGCCGATCCCACACTATGCCTTTCCCACGCCTAGAAGCAAAGACCTCACTTTTCCCCAGAGGTTGGCAGTATCTCGCACTGACACTGAGGCTTGCAGATGTGGCCTGTGCTTCTTTCCTCAGAAGCAGTCTCAGAACTCAGCCCCTGCCCACCGTTGCCATCTCAGCCCTAAGACACAGTGCACCAGCAGCCTTCTGCAAGCTAAGAGCTCAGCCTTTATTGTGGGCCCAGAAAGGCACAAGAGCAGAACATGCAGAGGACTGGCAGCACTCCGGCCTGTCAGGCCAAGGCAGGCAGCAGCAGGCACCCATGCAGCTGCAGCAGCCTCACTTGCTGCACTTCCTGGGGGAACATTCGCACTGCATGGCATTGAGAACCTCGTGGTACACAACAGAGCCATTGGTGCAGTGCAGGGGCACCTGCATGGGCTCCGTCCGTGTTGGAGAGCAGCAGGAGCACTGGTCCTGCACATCGTTGATGTCAATGGAGTACATGGCTTTGCTGGCACATTTGCCCTGCAAGAAAGCAGAGGAAGATGGGTGCTTCACAATGGTGGGAAGTCCTGGCCTAGGCAGGGCTCTGGGGCAGCCTGCTTTCTCCCTGACCCCTCCAAGCGAGGCAGATCTGATCTCACCCAGAAGCACCCAGGATAGCTAGGCAATTTGTAAAGGAAGATCATAGGTCTGACATGTCCTCTCCTCTATGGTAATAATATCATACCCACATCCCTCTAGCTGCAATTTTTATGCATGTTAATGCATAAAATGTTTTATGCTTGATTATGCATGTTTTATGCAGGACATTTTTATATATGTTTGATTGATCTTCAAGAATTGTGGTCTCCATCTTGCACAAGTAACTCTCCATTTTCTGTAAGGGATTTGTTGAGTCTTTCCTCCGTTTTTGTTTTTTTCCTGGAGTCAAAAATTCCCAGTTACTTCAATAAAACATTTACTTTAAAAAAAAATGCTTCCAGTTTTTCTTCTCTTCCCTGCGAATTTTCCAGATCCTTCCAGAATGTAACTAAGGACGGGTATCCAAACACGGACGCTCAGCCCTCCCCACCCAGGCTGTATTGAAGCTGAGCCCTTACCTGGCAGTAGTGGATATCCACCTCTACTTCGGACTTACAGCTTCCCACCTTGACATACTGCAGCCTGGCAGTGATGTCATTGCACTCGGGCTCCTCACCTACAGGACAGGTGAGAGGTGAAACTTGAGGACTGGCTGGGGTTCTAGAGAACACTCTTCAGCCCCAGTGTCCTCACTGGGCTGGAAATAGGTCCCTTTCACAGTAACCAAATAACCAAAGCCAACCACAAGGAGGGAATTCAGTTACCCCGGTTCACCTCAGCTGTTCATGGCCTGAAATATGCAGAGATATAGTTACTGCTAGACTTAACTCACTTAATGGCACAATTTTAGTTGCAGAAAGAGCCTAAACTCACTGTGCTATGGTGATGTAAAATGAGTAAGACTTGCCTTTATATCATTGTAGACTCCGAAAACCAAATGGCTAAAGCAACCCTCTTGTGCTTGTAACTACATTCAGAAGCTAATGGGCAATGAGGTCATCAATAAGTATAATTACTATCTATTCATTCCTGCCTTGGGGTAAGAGGAAAGGCAAAGTCATGGTGATATAAGGGTATACCCAGGCTCTCTGGGGACCGAGAAGATCCCTAGGAACGTTTGTGAAGGCCTCTCTTTGGGTACTGCTGACTCCAGGTTGCTGACATGGGTTTCCTTTCACACAGGGGTTGGTGGCATTCAGATCGGAAGCTCTACTTGGCCCACCGGGAATTGGAAAATGTAATGCCAGCTCACCATTCCAATCTGAACACTGGGAGTTCTCTCTCCTTAGATGGCTCCAAATCTACATCAACCCTAACTACATGCGAGTCTGCCTCCCAATTTCCAGATAACTTCATTGTACAGGGAAAGCCTGCCTGCCAGGGAAATTCATTAAGAGGATGAATTAAAAAAACACATTTAGGCCAACATACTGTATTAGGTTGCTGTGGATTTAAATCTCTGAGCCTGGCTTATATTGTCCTCATTAAAATCTCGAAGCCTCTTGAATGCGTTGACCAACAAAGACCCTTCGCAGTGGTTTTATAGGTAACAGTCTCTTAACCAAATTCCACGTGCGGTGTGCCTAGAGATAATTCTTCTCTGATGGTTTCCTGACTTCTCGTTCTTACACCATGCAAATGGGAATCACAGAAAGACATGCTTTCAGAGTGTTTCCTCAATCTGAGATTTGGTTACAGCAATTGCAGGGGCTGTCACAGTAAGCCATCAAGAAAAGAATGATTGACTGAACACTGAAGGTATTCATGTTTTCACTCTTCCTTTCTCTACGTGTAAACAAGCATGCACCTGTGAACCTAGGACAAAAAAAAAAAAAAAAACCCTAACCTAAAACAAAAAATATTAGTCCAGGCAAGTAATTCTATATTCAGAAAATATGGCATTAGCATTGGGATCCTGAAAGTTATTTGTGCTCATAAACACAAGCATGTATGGGAAGAACACTGTCTGATGTGCAGATTTGTGTCTCATCTCCAAAGCCGCTGCTATGAGTAATGAGAACCAATCAGTATGACATAACTACAAGGTCAAGAGGACTCAGAGTGAAGAAGAGGGGGTGATAAACTTAGACCAGCACCCACGGCACATGCGGGCTGTTGTTAGTCAGCTGGTGGCTTAGCCTTCTCTTTCACATAGCTAAGATATCTTTATCTTAAAGATAGCTTTAGCACACTCATGAATAGACATGTGTTGAGAGTCTACTCTGTCAAGATCAGAGATCCAAGGTGCCTGTCTTTAAGAAGCTTTGGTTGGAGAGGGAACATATTGTCCCAGGATAGGACTATGAGCAATCAAAGATCCTATGAGGGGAAAGGCACGTAAGAAGCTGGAGACAGGAGGGAGTTTGCAGGAAAAGGGGAAAGAGGTTGCTCCATGGGCCTCTAAAAGGGAGTTCAAGAGGGCAGTCTGATGACATCCAAGGAGGGGAGGCTGCTCCCTGCAAGACTGAACCAGTGGTCAAGAAATCTCTTTCTGAAATGAAGCTTACTGCAAACAACAGTCATTGGGCTTGCTAATGGGTTTCAAGGAGCAAGCTGCGAAGAGCCCCTAGACTGCTCTGATGAGTTTCAAGGGACAAGATATTAGCAATGTACTCACATGTGTCACAGCAGGTGCCCGGAATTTTCATAATTTTACCCTAAGAAAACAGCGAAGTTGCAGGTTAGGCACAAATGGTACAGAGCAGACAGCTTTCAGGTCACTCCAGGCCAATGTTTAGCTCTGAACTCACAGCCCTGTGCTTAAGTGTCCACATGTAAACTATGCTTTCCTATCATAAATGTGAGCAGCTTGACCACCCTCCCTGACCAGGCTGAAACAATTGTGATTACTCTGAATTCTCTTCCAAATGAGTCATCAGGATCTTCATTACCAGGGAGACTAAGAATCCGTTTGATCTCACATCTTCCTATTCAAGAATCACACACTCAGCCTCCCTCAAGGAAAATGTTTTTTTAAAACATCCCATATTGCAGAGAATTTTCTCTCTCCATAGGCTTTGATTTCAAAATCTCACTGATTCTTCAACAAGGCCAGAGATCTGCCTCAGACACTGGGATATTACGCCAGAGCTGGGATGCACGCTCTTCAGAAGGATCTTGTTCTTAGAGATGGAGACAGTAAAGAGGATGAGTACTCACTCCCTCAGCCAGACACTTGTGTTCATCAAAGGGCGGGCAGCCTGTGACCCTCTTCTCCCAGAAGTACTCTCCTCTCTCATTGACCTTGCAGAAGTGAGTATCACAGCCATCCTGGAGCGTCTCATCACGCTGGAAGGCAAGAGGAGGAGTGGGTAAAGTCAGAGAGTGTTTGGTTCACAAAGCCACTTCAAACCATGAGCTTGACTCCATGGAGTTGATGAAACAATCTGGAGAACCATGAAGCAAGAACAAGACAATGTATAATAAAGCCCCCACACCCAGAACACGGACCAGAAGTGGAGTCCCAGTTTTACAGCTTGTATCCTATGAACAGGGCTGCTATGTAGACTCTTCCGACCAGTTAAATGCTTGAAGGATTGGGATATAGCAACAGCAAACTGGTTAGTTGATAACTGAACGAAAGTTGAACCAAGGGCACGACCTCCCAGCCCCACCAGCTAGTCCAGACTTCATAGATCAGAGTTTGTTTCACCCTGATGGCCTGTCCAGTCTTAGAGACTCCCAAGGCTAGAGAAAATCTTAAAGATAAACCACCTCCAGGCTGGGCGCGGTGGCCCACACCTGTAATCCCAGCACTTTGGGAGGCCAAGGTGGGCAGATCATGAGGTCAAGAGATCGAGACCATCCTGGCCAACATGGTGAAATCCCACGTCTACTAAAAATACAAAAATTAGGCTGGGCACGGTGGCTCACACCTGTAATCCCAGCACTTTGGGAGGCTGAGGCAGGCAGATCATGAGGTCAGGAGATGGAGACCATCCTGGCTAACACGGTGAAACCCCATCTATACTAAAAATGCAAAAAAAAATTAGCTGGGTGTGGTGGCAGGAGCCTGTAGTCCCAGCTACTCAGGAGGCTGAGACAGGGAAATCACTTGAACCCAGGAGGCGGAGGTTGCAGTGAACCGAGATCGCGACATTGCACTCCAGCCTGGCAACAGAGCCAGACTCCATCTCAAAAAAGAAAAAAAAAAAAAAGATCAATCAACTCCAAATCGTGAGGCCATACACCAAGTACACTCCTATCAAGAAGAGCAACAAAGTAACTAAATAAAAGAGAAAATTCTGTGCCTGCAATAAGACATCTATCTTTTCTTTACATAATCAGAAAGAAGTAGAAAAAGAAGCCAATACTGAACCAAACTTAGTCCCTCTTTCTTGAAGAAAAATTTCCAAAAAGGAAAGCAAGATGGTGATATGTGAGGGAGCCCCTGCGTTCAGCTTGCTCCTACCTTCAGTGTCATGATCTGTCCTCCTCTTAGCCGAATGGTGCAAGTTGTAGGCAAACATCTCCCACAACATTCACCTGTGTTATTTTCTTCCTTGTAACCCTGTATCCAGAGGGGGAAAAAGCAGCCACAGTTAACCTCCCTAGAACATCCCAATTATAAGTAGGCTTATTTTGCTGGCCTCTCATCTCTCCTATCCAGTAGTTTCACCTAGAATTCGGAAAGTCAACATCCAACTAGCTTTTGTCCGTTCTCAGTCCCCTAGGTAGCATTCCTTCCCTCTGCATGTGTACATCTCACTCAAGTTGCAGCAACCAGACCTATTAAACGAGACCTTTTCCCCCTGAGCTTCAGACTTACAAATTCAAATGTTTACTGGACATGTTATTGTCATCTTGAGACTTGCATCCAAAAGGAAATTTGATTTTTGCCTCAAATCTCATCCTTCTCTGGTATTCCCTATTTCGGTAAATGGTGTTAATCACCCAGTCTTTCAAACAAGAAATCTGAGGGTTATCCTTGACTTCCCCTTTTTTCTCATCCCCTGCTTATCACCAAATCTTGCCAAAAATTTATCTCAAACTCATCCATTGCTTGTCATGACCAGTCTCCTCTTTCATCATCGAGTCTAAATAACCATCACCTACCAGGGACTCTGGTAACAGTCTTATTTTGTCTTCCGACCTTCATTCTTGCTCCCCTGCTACAGGTTACCAAACAGCTGCCAGAATGATCTTCTTAAAGCCTACGTCTACTACTCTTGTCCCTCCTCAGTTTAGAAAGTTTTGATAAAGGTCTGGCTCTAGTTATGCCACAGTGGACTGTATTGGACTAACCCTCCTGCAGACGATGATTGTAAACAATTGACAAAATATGTAAAGCAACGTTCAAAAGCACTGGAAGAAGACCGAAATCAAGAAGAAAGTCTAGATTGTTTGATCCTTGAAAAAAGGAACCATAACGGACAAGATGCATGTTTAAATGGCTCTTCCCATGAGAGCCATCTGTATGGCACTGGACAGCCAGCACTCAAGCAGAAAACGGTAGTTGTATTTGCCTGAGGACTCAGCAGACAGAGTTTGGAACTGCTAGAATAGCTGGAAACTAAAGGAGAAAATGCCAGAAAAGAGGAAGTCAGAAAGAAGCAGCCCCTAAATCTGCACATAAACTCCTCTGAACTGTTTGGTTGATCCCTTAATTATACATCTATAGGTGAGCCTACAAGGAGCCCAGAGACAAAACAACAGCTGGAAAGCTCAAAGACCTGAACAGAAATTTCAGTTGCCACACACCACACAGGAGAGAGTCTGCAGTCTGAATTCTAACAAGTTGGAGGGGCTAGGTAAACACCTGGGTTTCCACTGGAACTTCATAACGGACAAGCCTTCAAAGTAAACACTGTGTCTCAGGACTAAAATATTCGGCCTACAGCTAAGAAAAATGTAGAAATAGACCTTCCCTAATGTAGTTTAAGAATCAAGACTTCTATAGTGCAAAATGAACCCCCAATAATCTAACCACCTTTTAGAACCAAATTTAACCTTTATTATAAAGAAACAGCAGAATTAAGAGTCTCTTCAACATATCTTCCACCAATGTCTAATACATAGTAAAAAAAAATTTCATGCAAAGAAATAGAAAAATTTGATCTATACCAACAGAATTATCACTCAATATAAACAGACACAGAAATGGCCCCAATATTGTAATTAGCAGGCAGGAACTTTAAAATAACTATGATAAATATGCTAAAGAGTCTAGAGGAAATGATAGATATAATGGAAAAATAGAAAGGGAATTTTAGGAACAATCTGGAGACTTTAGAAAAAAATCAAATGGAAATCTTAGAACTAGAAAACACAACACTCTAAATCAAAAATTAACTGGATTGGATTAACTGCAGACAGGACACAAGAAAAGAAAGGATCCTTGAATTTTAAGACAGATCAATAGAAATTACCCAAACTGAAGCAGAGGGAGGAATAAAGATGCAAAATATCTATATATGGAGCCCCAGGGACCAATTCAATAGTATCAATGGTTTAATAACATATAGTCATGAGCCAAAAAACAATGTTTCAGTCAACAACAGACTGCATGTGTGACAATGGTTCCATAAAATTACAATGGAACAGAAAAGTTCCTATCACCTAGTGACTTCAGAGCACAACACATTACTCACATGTTTGTGGTGATGCAGGTGTAAACAAACCTACTGTGGTTCCAGTCATATAAAAGTATAGCACATACAATTATGTACTATAATAAACAACTGTGTTACTGGTTCATCAATACTTTAGAGATACTCCTTATATTTACTGAAAACATAAAAAGTTAACTGTAAAACAGCCTCAAGTAGGTCCTGCAGGAGTATTTCTGAAGAAGGCATTGTTATCACAGACGACGACATCTCCATAAGTGTTACTTCCCCTGAAGACTTTCCAGTGGAACAAGATATGGAGGTAGAAGACTGATATTGATTATTCCAGCCCTGTGTAGGCCTAGACTATTGTGCGTGCTGAGTTTTCATTTTTAACAAAAAAGTTTAAAGATTAAAAAATGCCGGTAGGGCATGGTGGCTCACGTCTGTAATCCCAGTACTTTGGGAGGCTGAGGCAAGCGGATCACGAGGTCAGGAGAGCGAGACCATCCTGGCTAACACAGTGAAACCCCATCTCTACTGAAAATACAAAAAAAATGAGCCGAGTGTCGTGGCAGGCACCTGTAGTCCGAGCTACTCGAGAGGCTGAGGCAGGAGAATGGCATGAACCTGGGAGGCGGAGCTTGCAGTGAGCCAAGATCGTGACACTGCACTCCAGCCTGGGTCACAGAGCGAGACTTCGTCTCCAAAAAAAAAAAAGAAATGCCTATAGTTCCACTTGTTTGAGAGGCTGAGGCAGGAGGATCAGTTGATCCCAGGAGTTTAAGCTGCAATGAGCTATGATAATGCCTGTGCACTTCAGCCTGGGTGACAGAATGGTACCCTCTCTCTCGATTAAAAAAAAAAAAGTTTAAAAAATTAAACATTTTAAAAATAGAAAAAAGCTTTTAGAATAAGGATATAAAGAAAAAATATTTTTGTACAGCTGTACAATGTGTGTTTTAAGCTAAGTGTTATTACAAGAATCAAAAAGCTTTTAAAATTTAGTGAGCTAAAGTTAATTTACTATTGAAGAAAGAGAAATATTTTTTAGTAAATTTAGGGTAGCCTAAGTGTACAATGTTTATCATCTATAGCAATGTCCTAGGTCTTCGCATTGACCCACCACTCACTCTCTGACTCACCCAGAGCAACTTCCAGTCCTATAAGCTCCATTCTTGCTAAGTGCCCTACACAGGTATGTCATTTTTATCCTTTATGTATTTTTTACTGTACCTTTTCTACATTCACATGTGTTTAGATACGCAAATGCTAATCATTGTGTTACAGTTGCCTACAGTATTCAGCACAGTCACATGCCATACAGGTTTGTCACCTGGGAGTAACAGGTTATACCATATCACCTAGTTATGTAGTAGACTAGACCATCTAGATTTGTATATGTGCACTCTATGATCTTTGCACAACAAAAATCACCTAACGATGCATTTCTTAGAACATATCCCCATTGTTAAGCAACACGTGAATGTACATGTAATCAGTTTCAGAAAGACAGTAAAACAAAATGGAACAGAAAAAAAATTAAAGAAATAATAACTGAATTTTTTCTCAATTTGATCAGTAAATCAACTCACAAATCCGGGGAACTATGAATCCAAAATAGAAAAGGTATGAAGAAAATTACTCAAAAGCATATACTCAAGCTTCTGAAAACTAAAGAAAAACCATTAAAGCATCCAATAGAAGGGGGGAAATGCAAAAAGGAAAATAAAAATGGCGGCTGACTGGTCATCAGAAATAACACAAGCCAAAAGACAATCAAACATACTTACAGTGATGAAATTTAAAAAAAAAAAACCTGTCAACCTAGAATTCTATATTCAGTAAATAAGGCAGAATAGAGACATTTTCAGATAAATGAAATCTGAGAAATGTGTTGTCATCCAGCCCTGCACTAAAAGAAGTTCTTTAGGCTGAAGGGAAATGATATAATATGGAAGTTCAGATATATAAGAAGGAAGAGCACTGAAAATTATAAATATGTAGGTAAATACAAAACATCACTTTCAGTTCACTTTAATTCTATATAAGACAAATGACTGTTTAAAGCAAAAATAATAGCAATACCTTGTGGAATGTATCTCTTCTTATGTAGAAGTAAACTATATGACAACAAAAGTACAAATTGTGGAAAAAGCATATTGTACATGAAATGTTATATTATTAAATCAAAGTGGACTGTGATAAGTCTAGAGCAACCACTAAAATAGTAATATGAAGAAATACAAAGAAAAGGTCAATAGAGGAGATATAATACTAACAAAAAGAAAAAAAGGAAAAACTCAATTGAACCAAAAGACAAAAAAGAATTAACAGAACAAGTAACAAAGAAGACAGCAGATAAAATGAATAACAATAGATTTAACCCCAACTATATCAATACTTACATTAAATGGAGATTGTCACCTTTAGATTTTAAAAAGCAAAACTCAATTAGTATGTTGTTTTCAAGAGATGCACTTTTAATTTAGATAGATAGGTTGAAAATAAAGATATAATAGACAAATTAGCAAAATAAGAAAGTTGATATAGGTGTATTAATACCAAACAAGGCTAGTGTGGTGGCTTCATGCCTATAATATCAGCACTTTGAGAAGCCCAAGCGGGAAGATTACTTGAGCCCGGGAGTTCGTGACCAGCCTGTGAAACACAGCAAAACCCCATCTCTAAAAAAAATACAAAAAATCAGTCAGGCATGGTGGTGCACAACTGTAGTCTCAGCTACCTGGGAGGCTGAGATGGGAGGATTACCTGAGACCAGGAGGTCAAGACTGCAGTGAGCCATGATCACACCACTGCACTCCAGCCTGGAAGACACAGTGAGACCCTGTCTCAAAAAAATAAATAAACAAAAAAGATTACTCTTCACTTAGGGGAAGGAGGTAAAGGATTTTTATCTGTTTTCTTTCACTGATTTGATCCCTCTGCTTCGATAAATGATAATAGATGCTACATATGTTGAATGAGTGAATAACTGACTGTAATTCTTAGTTTGTTATCTTGGTCCATTGTTGTCAAGCTTAGATAGGACTAGAGACGGCTTAAGATGAGGAATTTTACCAAAAATAAAGGAGGTGACTGGGTGCAGTGGCTCACACCTGTAATCCCAGCATTTCAGAGGCTGAGGTGGGAGGATTTCTTGAGCCCAGGAATTCATGACCAGCCTGGGCAACATAGCAAAACTCCATCTCTACAAAAAAATTAATTGGACATGGTGGCGCACACCTCTAGCCCAGCTAGGTGGGAGGTTGAGGTGGGAGAATCACCTGAGCCTGGGAGGTCAAGGCTGCAGTGAGCCATGATTGCACCTCTTCACTCCAGCCTGGACGACAGAGTGAGATCCTATCTCTAAAAAATAAAGGAGGTTATTTTATAACGACGAAAGAATAGATTCATCAAGACATAAGAATGCTAAATATGTATGCATCTACAAAGCTTCATAATATATGAAGCAAAAATGGATACAACTAAAGGGAGAAATAGGCTAATCCACAATCTCAGTCAGTGATTTTTATGTTCTCTCAGTAATTGATAAAAACAAGTAGGAAAAAGATAAATGAAGACACTGAGGATTTGGAAAACTATAAAAACCAGTATGACCTAGTTGGAAATAATAAACTATTACATTCCAAAACTGCAGAGCACACATTATTCTCAAATGCACATGGAATATTGACAAACATAGACCACATTGTGGGCCATAAAAATGTAAACATGGATAAACAGAGACTGACTAGATAAAAAAGTAAATAAATGTCAAGATTGTGAAATCTTAGAGATTATATTCTATGACCAATTTCATTATATTGAAATTAGCAACAATAAAGTATTGAAAAACACACCACCATGTTTGGAAATTAAATAGAATACTTTTAAATCAAAAAATAAATATTTTTATCTAGAAATAATAAAAATATATCAAAATCTGAGGAGTACAGCAAAAACAGTTCTTGAAGGAAAATTTATATTTTAAATGCTTATATTAGAAAATCATGAGCTAAGCTTCCATAGTAAGATGCAGTAAAAGAAGAGCAAATTAGACCCAGTCATTAAATGACAAGACATAATAAAAATGAGGGCAGAAATCAATAAAATAGAAAAGAAAAATATAAAAAGTAAAACAACAAAGGCAAAAGTTGGATCTTTGAAAGATAATATAATATCAATATATAATAATATATAATAGACGAAGTAGTCAAAATAAGAAAATCTCTAGCTAATCAAGAAAATGAAAAAACAAATTATCAATATTAGAAATAATAGAAGGTTTACAACTGCACATTCCACAGATGTTAAAAGTATAATAAGGAAATGTTATAAACAACTTTGTGTAACTAAATTTGACCAACTTAAATACAAGGATAAGTTCCACGAAAACCGATTTACCAAATTAATTCAAGAAGAAACAGAAAATGTCTTTCCATTTTAAAAGTTGAATTTTATATATAAAACTTTTCCACATGAAAAGCTTCAAGCCTAGTAAAGCTTCACTGATGAAATCTGCCAAAAATTTTAGGAAGAAATAATACCAATTTTACATAAGCTCTTTAGAAAACACCATATTTTGTTGGATCTAGCATAACCCTGACATCAAAATCTAACAAAAGCATTAAAGAGAAGAAAATTAGAAACCTATCCCTCTTAACATAAACATAAAAATCCTTAACAAAATATGAGCAAATGGATCTAGCAGCAGATGTGAAACAGGATAACACGTCATGAAGGGGGTTTATCAAAAGAATGAAAGGTTGGCTCACCATGTGAAATCAATCCATACAATTCCTCATGTTAACAGAATTAACAGGGAACCATATGGTCATCTTAAAATATATAGCAAAACTTTTTGACACAATTTAAAACCCATTCATTGTAGAAACTTAGCACTAAAAAAAATAGAAGAGAACTTCTTCAATATTCCATAAGACAGGAGGCCCCAGTACCGGTCCGGTCCATGGCCTGTTAGGAACTGGGCTGCAGAGCAGGTGGTGAGCAGCGGGCCAACAAGCGAAGCTTCATCTGTATCTACAGCCACTTCCCATCACTCACATTACCAACTGAGCTCCGCCTCCTGTCAGATCAGCAACCAGCATTAGATTCTCACAGGAGCCCAAACCCTACTGTGAACTGCGCATGCAAGGGATACAGGTTGTGTGCTCCTTATGGGAATCTAATGCCTGATGACCTGTCACCGTCTCCCATCACCCCTAGATGGGACTATCTAGCTGCAGGAAAACAAGCTCAGAGCTCCCACTGATTCTACCTTATGGTGAGTTATATAATTATTTCATTACATATTACAATATAATAATAGAAATAAGGTGCGTAATAAACATAATGCATTTGAATCACCCCAAAACCATTCCCCCAACCCGGGTCCATGGAAAAACTGTTTTCTGCAAAACTGGTCCCTGGTGCCAAAAAGCTTGGGCACTGCTGCTGTTGAACATCCAACTATATCGTACTTAATGAATTAACTCCCTCCAAGATCAGAAACAAAACATTCCCATCAGTTCTATTCAATATCGTACTGATTGTATCAGCCAGTTTGATAAGCAAAAAAACAAAGCAGAATGTATAAAGATTTCAAAAGAAGTAAAAGCTGTCTTTATTTGAAGGTGTCATAACTGTTCATGAAGAAAATCCTTAGGAATCTGCCCCCTCAAAAAAAGAAAAGAATAAAACACCATTACTGCAACTAGTAAGTGAATTTAGCAAGGCTGAAGAATACAAGATCAAAATATAAAAACTAACTTTATAAAATTTTTTTTAAAACTTCCATTCACAATATCATCCAAATACTAGGTAATAAGTGTAACAAAACTTGTGCATCTACACACACACAACATCATTGCAGAGAAAAATTAAAGAAGACTGCTAAGATGTGAATGTGTGTGTCCCTCCAAAATTCCTATGTTGGGATTTAAACCCCCAACTGATGATATTAAGAGATGGGGCCTAAGTGATTAAGTCATGAGGGCTCCACTCTCATGAGTGAATTTGTGCTGTTATTCAAAAAAAAAAAAAAAAAAGTCAAAGGGAATGCCCTAGTGCCTTTTGCCTTTCCACCTTCTGCCACATGTGGATGCCATGAGAAAGCACTGCCTACGAGGAACACGCCATCATCAGACATCAAATCTGCTGGTACCTTAATCTTGGACCTTCAGAACAGTGAAAAAAATAATTTCTGTTCCTTATAAATTACCCAATCTCAGGTATTGTGTTACAGCAGCACAGACTGAGAACAAGACCTAAATAATTGAGGAGATATACTATGTTCCTAGATTGAAAAACTCAACATTGTTTAGACATCCTTTCTCTCCAGATTAACCTATAGGTTCAATATAATCCAGCATACTTTAAACACTTTTTTAAATAAAGATTAACAAGATGACTCTAAATTTATATAGGCATTGAAAGGACATTAAATAGCCAAAACAATCTTGAAAAAGAGCAAAGTTGAAGAACTTAAATTATCTAATTTCAAGGCTAACCATAAAGTTACAGTAATCAAGACAGTGGTATGACCATAAGGATAGACAAATTAAAGGATGAGAAAAAAAGGAACCTAGCAATTGATCCATACATATACAGGCAATTCATTCTTTTTTTTGAGACAGAGTCTCACTCTGTTACCAGGCTGGAGTAGAGTGGCGTGATCTCGGCTCACTGCAACTTCTGCCCCGCCTGGTTCAAGTGATTCTCCTGGCTCAGCCTCCTGAGTAGCTGGGATTACAGGCACCTGCCACCATGCCCAGCTAATTTTTGTATTTTTAGTAGAGATGGGGTTTCACTATGTTGGCCACAATGGTCTCAATCTCTTGACTTCGTGATCTGCCTGCCTCTCAGCCACCCAAAGTGCTGGGATTACAGGCGTGAGCCACCACGCCCAGCCAGCAATTCATTTTTTACAAAGGTACCAATGTAATTCAATAAGGAAAGGATCATTTTTCAACAAATGGTGCTGGATCCACTGGACAGCCATACAGGAGACCTCTACTTTATACCGTATTTAAAATTTAATTCCTCATGGATCATAGACCTAAACGTAAAACTAAACTATAATGCTTCTAAAAGAAAACATAGGATACTATCTTCACGACCCTAAAATGGACAAAAATTTCTTAAACAGGACATGAAAAGCACTAACCATAAAAGAAAAACATCTATAAACTGAATTTTATCAAAATTAAACTCCTGATCTTCAAAAAACACAATGAAGAAAAAGCTGAGCCATCAGTTGAAAGAAAATATTTCATTAGATACCTTATAAAGGACTAGTATCCAAACTACAGAAAAAAAAAATCATAATCATTAAAGGGCAAACACCCCAATATAAAAATGGCCAAAAGCTTGAACAAACACATCACAAAAGATGATATAACCAGTAAGTATGTAAGATGCTCTACATCATTAGCCGACAGAGAAATGCAAATTTAAACTACTAGAAGATTCTGAAATTAGAGAAGCAGTAAGGAAAAAATGCTAGAAGATACCACTTCCCAATGGCTAAAATGGAAAAGCATGACAATACCAACAATGGTGAGGAAGTAACTGGAACTCCCATACAATGCTGGAAAAAACTTCTCCCTGAGAAGTATGGGAGGTTGCAAATTGTCTCTGCTGTTCTCTTGTATCCCCAGCATCTGGCCCCTCATCGGCCCCCCTACACTCACAGAGGTAAGTTCAGCTAGGAACTTGTTTTCTTGTTTGTTTTGTTTAGTTTTTGAGACAAGATCTGGCTCTGTCACCCAGGCTGGAGTGCAGGTGGTGCAATCACAGCTCAGTGCAGCGAGGGACTTGTTGACGGTGGCATACGGTAAAAGCCCCTTATTTATATCGGCGTCGGACAAAGCAGCAGCTTCGAGACAGCAGGACTGGGAGAAAAACAGGGTTGGCAACTTTTTATTTTGTAAAGTAAGAGTGTTTTAAACAATTTTAATAAAATAAAAACCAAAACGCAGCCAGGCGCAGTGGCTCACGCCTGTAATCCCAGCACTTTGGGAGGCCGAGGTGGGCGGATCACGAGATCAGGAGATTGAGACCATCCTGGCTAACATGGTGAAAGCCCGTCTCTACTAAAAATAAAAAATTAGCCAGGCATGGTGGCAGGCGCCTGTAGTCCCAGCTACTCGGGAGGCTGAGGCAGGAGAACGGCGTGAACCCAGGAGGCCAAGCTTGCAGTGAGCCGGTATCACACCACTGCGCTCCAGCCTGGGAGACAGAGACTCTGTCTGTAAATAAATAAATAAATAAATAAATAAAACCAAAATGCTACCAAGCTACCATCCACTGTCTCATCATTCCCTAAAAATTATTAGTGTCGCTTTCTTTAGAAGAAAAAAATTCAAGTTCTTTTGACCATTTCCATCTTCGTACCCCCAAAAAACAAAGAACACAATCACATAATCCCAACATTTTTTAAAGAATCAATTTAGTTTTGTGAGAAGCCAACTCTGTTGTCATTCTTTTTCTCATTTTGCCATATTTAGTGATCACCATTCAGAGATCCATTCATTGGGGTCCTGAGGCTTTTCTATTATGAATCACCAAGTCAATTTGGAGCACCCAGACAGATGACCTGTCCCAAGATCAAGGTTAGGAGTCGGTAAGCTTGCTCGGAGATTAATTTAAACCATTTGTTCTCATAAATGAAGCCATGAACGTGACATGTCTTCAGAAGCAGGCAGGAGGAAAAGCCAGGGAGGACAGAGCAGTCAGGGAAGCCAAATCCACACAGCAGGAGGCAGAGGGCAAAGTGAGGCCAAGAAAAGCAAAGGTGGAGGGCAGTTACGGGAGAAGAAACATTTGGAAGAAAAGGGAAAGGAGGGAGAAAAGAAGCAGAAGGGGGCAACAGTGTTAAGGGTGTAGCAGGGGCTTGGAAGAGGCAAGGGAGGCGAGGAGAGCGCGTAGAGGAAACACCCACTCTGCAGCATGTCTGCTGCCCTGCAGGACCAGACCACAGCCGCGCACGATGAACGGGACTTGTTTGGGCACTGCTGGATTTCCCGGCCGCTGCTGGCTACGGGTATGTGTTCCACATGCCTTCGTTCACAGAGAGGGCAGAGTTGCCTTCTGGGTTTTCCCAGAACACTGGGATTGTTGCAGGAAACATCCTTCTCAGGAGCAGCCTCTTCCTCCTCCTGCTGAGCAAGTTCCCAGCCAGCCCCCGAGTTCACTTGTTTAGGTCTGAGCAGCCAATTAGTCCTGCTTTCCTCACACAGTTGTCCTCCTAAAACTGCCTTGCACACCATCCTCCATGGCCCCTTTCCATGTATTTCCATCGACTGCTTGCAGCTCTCCCATCCACCTCCTCGTGTTTCCCTTTTCTAACCCTGGCTTCTGGCTGCCGGTTATTCATTCACCATGCCCTTCCCTGGAAGGTCTATTCGACATTCCACCCGTTCATGGCTCGAGGTCCACTCAGGGTGGCCCTCCTCCAGGACGCCTTTCCAGGGTTCCACGGCACGGTGGCCCCTCTTCCTCGTGCTTTCCTTGAGCAGCCAGCTGTCAAGCCTCATCTCGACCACTCATCAGCACAAACTTCCTTCTGCTGATCTCCCTTTAGGTACAAGCATTGTCTCCCCTGGGAGGCAACAGAAGACTCATATCTTGGGCAATGCTGACATTTCAGCCCGATGTGTGCAGTTCAAGCCGACCGAGCCAGCCTTAATTCACCACAGCTACCCCCGCCCCCAGGAGATGTCCCAGAGACCTTTCATGGCAGAAGACGTAGTAGGACTAGCGGAGGATGCTGAGCTAGAACGGGATCAGCAGAGGCCGGCTTCAGCAAGGCTTGAGAGATGCATAGAGGGAGAGGGAATCTAAGGGATCTCAAGAGACAGGAGGTGGCTGCACTCCTCTGGGAGATAGCAGAATTTTGGAGGAAAAGAAGAATAATACACAGCCCAAATGGGACCATGGATTTTTGAGTATTTGGAAACCTCCATCTGAGACTGGATTCTAAAGGTGGATTTCTCCAGATACGGAGGAAGCAGCTGTGGCTCCCTCTGAACACCAGAGGGCACTGCAGGGAGAGAGCGGGCCCGCCCTCCAGAGAGCAGGCTGTAGGGCCCGTCTCCACCGGCCGGCATTGGGGTGGGCCGCCCACTGTCTCCTGGCTGCCCTGATTGGATCAGTGGACATTCCAGGAAAAAGGGATGCCACAAGACTGCAGGCAGCATTGTTTCATTCCATATGGAAGCCCAGATGTGTTCTAGGTGGGTTGTTACACAATACACACACGCGCGCACACACACACGCATGCACACAACTGGGCCCCAAATCCTAAAACATCGACTGGGATTTTTAAAAATACAAGCAAAAGGAAAACCACATACTTACCTTCTTCCTAATTAAGGAATGCTCTCTCTGAATCATTCTCTCAGAAACAGCTGTGTCTCCTACAGATCTATCCACTCCATACTTCTTTCATTAAGTCCACACTTAGAGCTTGATACCTCCAAGTGCCATGAAGAACACAGATGTAGAGTATCTACCTGTCCCTTGTCCTCAACAGTGTAAAACACACCTGCACCACCTCTCGGCCCCCACCCCTGCCCCTCTGGCCACTGTGCTGCCTGCTTCTAAGTGGCTCCTCTCCACCTTGCTGCAGCCCCCCCGACTGCCTCACAGAGCTGAGAGACAAGCACTTCCCTGCGCTCTCTGAAAGAGCCATCCCCACAGTTCATGCGTCTAGCTCACAAGAAATTCCTCTGACCAATGGCATTTTCTCAAACAGCAGAAGCCCGACATCCAGAAAGGAGTTTGAGGAAGAGCCAAGGCCCCCTCCTGAGCTGCAGGCCCCGCCCTGCTGCCATGGGGCTCAAAACTTTCCAGTGAGGTAGGACTAAGTCACAACTGAAACCATGGAATGCCAGTTTCATCTGCCAAAGTAGAAACGATGAGTCCACCCCTCAGAACCACCTCAAGGAGGCATCCAGAACAAGCATCGTCAGCGTGCCCCGGCAAAAACAGGGAGAAATATTTGAAACCACCCAAATGTCCCGTAATAGCTTGGCTGTATACATGAGGCACATCCACTCAAAGGAGTGTTGTGTAGAGCCTTGCACATAGGAGGTGTCTGATAAATATTTGTTGACTAATTTTTAGTATTTTTGAAGAACAGTGGTGCTATTTCTTAAAATAGACAAAAAGGGATACGGAACTGTAAACATAGTATCATAAGCCTGGCAAATACTGTGTCTATTGTGAAAACTCAGGAAGAAAATATTTGCAACTTATAAAACCAGAATTATAATTATTTCTGAGGCATGCAATTTGGGTGGGTGACTTTTACTCTCTTCTTCATTGTCAAATATTGTTTATAATCAGAAAATTACGAAAGATTTATTTATTTAAAGACCCCAGTGAGGTCCCACTGCCTGGGTCCCAACAAGCATCCAGTCCATGCCCTCGGTCCCCATCGAGCCTCTCTTACCAGGGGGCAGGGATTGCAGATGGTCTTCCTGCACTCCAGCTTGAATCCAGAGATGATCCCCACCTGCACGATGCAGCGGCAGGTTGTGCATGCATCGATCATCACACTCTTCCCAGGCTGGAACCAGAGGCACCAGGGTCAGGCCACCCCAGCATCCAATCCCCCCCTCGCCTTACTCCCATATGCTGTCTCCTGCCCACCCACCCATAGCTCCCATGAGCCATCGCTCTGCTGCTGGCTCCTGTCTCCTATGGCCCATTGCCTTACTGTCCTCCCATCTCCAGTACTGAGATGGTAAGAGTGAGAACTTTCATTCCAAAGAGGCAGCCCAGGCAGTGGCAGAGGGGACAGACTAAAATGTGCACAATGACTTTAGAGTGCTTCTCTGTGCACAGAAGAAATGCACAGGTGCCTGAGGTGGGGGCCACGAAGTGAGTGTGAGACGGCCCGGAGAGTCAGGAAGATGGTCCTAGCCTGGGCTCCAGGATGCCAGGGATGTCCCGCAGGCAGTGGAAAGCTGGGGTTAGGTCTCCCCGGTTTCCTTCATTTCTGCTTTACAATGACTTGCCTGCTACCCTTCCCGCAGTACCCGCCGCTTCCCTGTCCCCACCACCTGCTCTGGAGAAGAGGGCGGCGGCTCACCCCAATCATAGTGCCATTGAGCATGCAGGCCTCCACGGGCTCTGGGGGAGAGAAAAGCGCAGAGTGAGAGTGGGCACCACACACCCCAGTGAGACCAGTGAGCAGGCTGCTCGCTCCCTTTGGGGCTCCTCCTCCGTGTCTGGGCCTCCCTCCTGTATCTGTCGGCCCTTTCCCCCGCCAACACAGCACTGGGGTCCTACTGCCAGAGCCCACAGCAGCCTCCCTTCCCCATGCAGCCCACAGTGAGAAGAGCCCCGTACATTCTCCAAGCGACAGCACTTGCTTATGTGAATTTACGTTTAAGGGATGGGATAAATGGGAGGATGTTTGGGTTTATCAAACAACGAAATGCTACTCTTGAAATTTTCACTTTCAAGAATTCAGGGCTCAGGCGCAGTGGCTCACGACTGTAATCCCAGCACTTTGGGAGGCCGAGGTGGGTGGATCACTTGAGGTCTGGAGTTCAAGACCAGCCCGGCCAACATAGCAAAACCACATCTCTACTACAAATACAAAAATTCGCCAGGCGTGGTGGCACACGCCTGTAATCCCAGCTACTCGGAAGGCTGAGGCTGGAAAAACGCTTGAATCCAGGAGGCAGAGGTTTCGGTGAGTCAAGATAGCGCCTCTGCACTCCAGCCTATCCAGAGATAGCGCCTCTCACTCCAGAGTGAGAATCCACCTAAACTCAGAGTGAGTTCACCTCACTAGAGAGAACGTTTTTGTTGTTGTTGCCATTTGTTTGTTTGTTTGTTCGCAGGGTCAGAGTGGCAAGTTGAACGCCTTCCCCGGGGTGAAACGTCACAGCATACAAAGGTGGTCTCCAAATCAGAGAAACCTAGGGTCGAATCCCAGTCTCGCTATGTAGTGATCTTCGGGAAATTCTTACGGTTTTCTTATTTGCTTTCTCATAAAAGCAGTAGGAACAGATGGGAAGATCTCGGTCCTATCCATTTCCCTAAGTTGCTAAAAAGGCAAAGAATTCAGGAGCCAAAGGTGGAAAGAGAGGCTTAAAGATGGGGCCCGGTCCAGCCCAGCACAGCCCCAGCCTACACGACTTACCACAGTGACAGCTTGGGCAGCACGCTGAGGTCTTACAGCTCAGCTGAAAGCCCGAGGGGCAGACAGGGACCTCCAGCTGGGGGCAGGAGACGTTCCTTTGTTGTACAAAGACCTCCTCCTTCACTCGGACACACTCGTTGATGAGGCAGGGGTTCTCCGGGGAGGCCCAGTGGGAGCCGACCTGAAGGGCACCAGAATTAGTCCAACAAGCTGGGGCAGGGCTAGAGCCCAGGGTCCCAGTGGGAAGGTGCTCTTCTCTCAGGGAGTTGGTTTGGACTCTAGACGTGAGGCCTGGCTTAACCTGTAAGTCCCCACCACAGGGTAGGGCCCATGGAGGGGATGAGTGGGGCTCATCTCAGTGAGTGCCACTCAAACAGTCTGCGTCAAAATCACCTGACTGAGGCACCCAGGCAAGCACCTTGGAGAAGCCAGGGGACTCATCCTCCCTTTCTCAGCACTGGTTTGAGCTGAGCTCAGACACTCTGGCCGAGAAGCAGCACTGTGGGCCATCAGACGGAAGGTGCAGCGGGGAAGCCCAACCCATTTCCCAGCCTGGTGCCACTTCCCACGGTAAGGGGAGACAGGGAGCTGGCAGAAGCCTGAGAAGGCTGGCCTGGGACCCCAACAGCCCTGCAATCTGTCCATGAAGAGTCCGGGGCTGCACACAGGTAGCCTGATCTCAAAGGGTTGTCACCATGGGCCAAAAGCACTGAAAGGACCCAAGACCATGGTTCAGAAAAGTCACCAGGAGGATCTTCCCCGGAAAATGTCACCGCGAGTGCCCTGTGTCGGCCAGCACCCAGATATGTAACCAGGTGCCCTCTGCCGCCATCTCAGGCCCTGACCTACTTCTCCTGGTGCCTGCTTATTTCTTCTCCTTCCAGATGGAGTGTAGAAAATGCCAAACACTTGCAGCCATTCTCTTCGCCTCCCACTCCTGACTCCACCCTCCAGACCTCTCCCTCCTCTGATTACTTACTCACCGAGCCATGGCCACCAGCTCACTAAGAGCACCCATTGCCACCACCCCTGCTGCCCCCTGACATGGTTCAGCAGCAAAACCACTGCCATCACCCAAGTTTTTTAGTTCAGATGGAGACTTGAGGTAGAGGAGAGAAGCCCAGGTCACCTTATGTTTTGCAAATACCGATGGGGGCAGGGTGGGGTGGGCCTTGAAGGGAAATGAGAGATGGGGAAAGGGGCAGGAATACTGAGCACAAAGGGACTGGCTCTCCGCCCCTCCAGGATGGGGCAGCCTCTGATCTGAGCTGTACCTTGACCCTGGGAAGGAGGAATAAAACCTGCCTCCATCCAGGGCACATGGGAGCAGAAACACTAAAAGGTGGGGAGGGGAGAACACAGGGAAGGGAACACACAGGCAACCCGGACTAGAGGGGGAGGTGGAAACTCACCTGAAAAAGCCCAGTGAGTCATTCTGTTATCACTGGGGAGGAGAAAGGCAATGGGCCTGGGTAGGAGATGGGGAAGGCTCAGGACAAGATAGCAGACCCTTGGCCTTCCTCTCTAAGGGAAGCGCATTGGTCTTACTAAGGGAGACAGAGGGAAGGCCCATATGGGCAGCTCACCTCCTCCCAGCACCAGCTCCCAAGGCTGCCAGGACTTGGCTACTACCCACCTTATCCTTCTGACCAGACTGAAAGAACTGTGATTCTCCTAGCATCTGGACTAAAATCCCCAGAGACGGAATCCTCTGTTTTTAAGAATAATGGCTTGATGAGCATCAGAGTCTGAGAGCACCTGGCAGCACACAGGGGACAGCTGAACTGCTCTGTGTTACAAGAAGGGACTGGCAGGGGTGGGCCAGCCAGGAGAGGATGAGAGTGGGGCGATAGGGGGCTGGCAAGATGTCCCAAGCCAGACCTGCAGAAATAGCCGAGGGACTGTGGGAAATACTGTTCCTTTTCTGGGTTGTAAAGTTTTCCACCTCCCTAAAACCACCAGGGAGGTTTCAGTAGAAATCAGTGAAAAGGTCTGGGGACCCTGCCTGGGTCCATGTGGTCCAGAACAGTACTTGCAGCCTGTGGCACTTCGGAGGGGTGATGAGGCCATCCCAGAACCAGCCGCTCAGCCACAGCACCTCAGATTCACAGGTGAATGAGAGAGCATGAATGCCCCCGAGAGGGCCCTGGGCTTTTCTCCCAAAATCTACAAAATGGGAAGCCTGAGGCAGTCTTAACTAGTTCCTAAGGGGCAGGTCATCCCAGCTGGCATCTGGGTAACACCAACAGCTGGGTGAAACGCCCAGTGAGGAAAGCAAAGGGCAGGGAATGAGATGAAACTAAGGTCAACACTGGTCCCTGGAGCAGCCCCGGTCTGCCCTCCTCCCCGTCCCGGGGGCCTGGACCTACGCTCTTCCAGGAAGACTGGGAGTCCCCCCGTGGTGAGCCGGTCACCACTTCACAGGCAGATGGCAGGCACCTTCCACAGCACTCGCCTTCACGCGGAACATAAGTGAAGCCCTGGAAAAGCAGAAAAAACAGAGCAAGGACAGGTGAGCAGCAAAGACATAGGGGTTCTTACCTACACCTCCTGCGTACTGTACCCTGGGGTTCTACTGAGTGATCACTGGTCTGGGCATTTTCGCCTTTGTTGCCAACCAGGCTCAGGGTCATGCCAAGAAGCAGCAACTACTAGGTCAGTAAACAAAGTCTTACATCCGCTGCAGAGATATAATTCTGTTCCCTGAAAGATCCCACTTTGAGAGAGGCCATGATCCAGTCTGTGGGAGTATTAAAGACAGCTCAGAGTTCACTTAGCAGCAGCTGCTACCATCATGGCCAACTCTAGGTCCCCTCACTGACCGGGGGGAGCACTCAGGATGACTGGGATCCAGTCTCTGCTCTCGCAGGGCTAGCCTCCCATACAAGACGAACACTGGATCCCAATACTGCTCACCAATGTGCTGATTTGGGCTTCTCCAAGAGGTTACAAACTTGACATTTACCTAGTAATTTATAGGGTATGGTGTTCTTTACAAAAGAAAAGTGAGAGAGCAACAGACAAACCTTCCCCAGAAAGCATGCCAAGGAGAACAGCATCCTGGGAGTCTGTCAGCCCATTTTGCCTCTAGAAGGTCCTCCAATCTGGCTAAAGCATCATGAAAATAGACTGAAACCCTCCTCTGAAAAGTCTATACAAAGAATAGTCAAAGTGATGACAGTGTGTTTGTCCCAGGAGCCAAGAACAAAGAATCCAGGACTATGCTCCATCTTGGAGCTATGTCCTTAAGAGAGAAAGAGTAACCACAGCTGTTCCGGACAGGTGTGGGACAGGTGTGGGACAGGTGTGGGACGGGCGTGGGACAGGTGTGGATGGCAGCCTGCTGTGCTCCCCCAGCACACTCCCAAGCAGGGCAGAACGTGAAGATGTACAACACATGTGCCTCTCTCTGGAAGGGCTCAACACTCCTGAGACTTGGCTCAACCCCACCCAGTCTCCACGAGACCTATTAACATCCCTGCCCACCTCCCAGCAGTGCGCAGCGAGCTGTCTCCAGGCTTTTATGAGCCAAGATTCAAGTCATTTACTGTGCACCTACAATGTACTAGGTACTATGGAGGAGACAACAAATTAGGATGACTCAATCTGTGTACACACCTTCCACGATACAGCAGAACATACAAAATGCCATTCAAGAAGAAAACAAGGTCTCAGGGAGCCAGAAACAAAGACTCAAAGAACACAGAAGACAGTAATTAATACCTTTAAGGGATCTGCTGTCATTCTCGCGCGCCTCTCTAGAAGGCTGAGTGATCGAGATCCGCATATTATTTTCGTTTCCTGTTGCCTCTCACCATGAGCAAAGAGTGTCAATATTATGGATGGATCCCAGGCCAGATGCCTGTTCCCACAGCCCCGGCTAGCTTCTCACACTCACTTTTAGCCCTGCCTCCAAATTTACATCTGTCTAAGATTCCCCTCCATACCCCACAGCAACCCTGTTTGCCCGCTGCATAACCAGGGTCCAGCCTGTATTTTTCAATTCTTTCTTTTCCCTTCCTCCGACAAATTCCCTCGCTTATCTCTACGTTTGATGTCTTGTATCAAAATACACATCCCCGGCCCTTCTCCTGGCTCTCTTCTCCATCCTGTTTTCATTGGTTTCCCAACTAAGAATGGAACTAAGTAGGTCTAATTAGCCACCCAACCTGAAAACATATGCACTGAACAATAAATTATGAATTTATCTAGTAGCACGATCCTTTAAGCACAATTGCAGTAACTGAAACGGAGGTGGCAGATGCCAAGCTCTGGTCACTTGTCCCCTCTGAGGTGATCTGAGGAGCACGGTTTGAAGAGCTCCTCCTGGATCAGACTGACCCTTTTGCAACACTACAGTTGCGGATTGAACCAGCCTAACAGGACGGGCTCCGGGCTCGGGTCAGGACCCTCCAGTGTCCACAGGCTTCCTGTGAGCTACAGGGGCTCCGGCCAACCCCGTTCCCTGGGGTGGTCCTGTTTCCCGTCTGATACTGGGAAGAACATCCCTCCCTCTTCTTCCTCCTCCTGAGGAGTATCACAGAGTGAATAAAATCTAATGGACTTCCTTCGGTTTCTCAGAACACAGTTCCTACACCTTGACTGAACCCGATTCAGGAGCCTACGGGTGAGGAGTCAGACGGCCATCAGCCTTCATGGAAAATCCCCTCAAAGGCTTGTAGAGAGGCGGAGGCCTCCTCTCACTATGGACACGGAAGCAAGGCCATCGCCTGAGGACCACCTGGAACATTCCTGAGAAGCCGCCAACGCCCCCACTTACCTGCCGCCACTCCTCTGACACGAAGAGCAGAGAACTACGGAGGAGCTTGGGCAAAGTGTGTTTCTGCACACTGTGGCTTCAGGGTGACGATGATAGTGTTGTCCTTTCTTTTCTGTCACAACCCAGACAACACATGGACTGGGAGATATGAGCCCAAGTGCCTCTGAGGTCAGACCAGAGATAACAATGCTAACAATACTACCGTCTTTGCAGAATGAAGTCTGAGACTATCTGTAACTTACTTAAGCTCCCACCTCACTCAACACAGTACAGATCCAAGCCCAGCCTCCCATGTCCCCTGAGATTTTAAACCACGACGCTCCCTTCTCTTCCCCAGAAGATGTGAACATTCAGCCTCTAAGACAGGGCACTGGATTCCCTAGAGCAATCACATGGTCAAGAGTTCTAGACACGTTTCCTCCTCCACTCCTGCCCTGACCTCCCTACTCATCTTCTTTTTGAAGTTGTCCCCAGCTTTTCTACACAGCCAGGATTATACCCCAGGACCTGCAGCTCCCCCAATAGTTGACTGGACCAGAGCATGAACTGGACAGTGGACCCGATCCAAGGGCTGAGCTGGGCCTGTCAACTTTCCTCTTGAGAAGCTGATCCATGAAACACAAAGACCAACTAAGTCAGATTGGAAAAGGATGAACCATGGATCTGAAAAGCTGTGTGGAGTTGAAGTGAGATTTGATAAAGCTGTGTGCAAACAAAATGTATGAGAAAGCAAAACTTCTGCACAGAGGAAGCTGGCCTGCAGGGAGGAGCTGGAGCAGATGGACACAAATACCGGCTCTTAGGACAAATGGAGACACATGCTGTAGGACCCTGGTGCCCACCTACAAATCCTACACTTCCTGTCAGAGATCCTCCTGTATCTTTTCTACAAATCCTACACTTCCTGTCTGAGATCCTCCTGTATCTTTTCTACAAATTCTACACTTCCTGTCTGAGATCCTCCTGTATCTTTTCTACAAATTCCCTCTTATTGTAGTTAGTCTGAATGGGTTCTATTCTTTGCAAGCAAAACTCCCCACTGAAACACGAAATATAGTGGGTGTCAATATCCTAAAAATGACCTGTAAACAGCACTTCTCTTTATTTGACAGCAAGTTATTTTCCTGGCCTCAGGTGGCCTGTGAGAGGAGATGAAAACCAAAGGGTTTCTAAAGCTTAGTGTTTCCCAAAGGAACACCTGGATACCACAGCATCATCCTCTCTCAAAGGTACTGAGCAACTCCACTCACTCTCAGTACCCAAATGCAGGTAGAACAGCAGGTGAAGGGCCTGGGTTTCAGGATCTGTCCTCAAGCTCTCCTCTGCCATCAAACCATTCACCTTGAAAACACCTTCAGGAGCTCTGTCTTCACTGCCGTTGACATTTGCAAAAGCAATCAGGAGATGTATGTGCTTGCCCGCCCTGGCACCTCTTCTCTTAATATCATTATCTGCTGATAATAATGTAGTAATACGCGCATTAAACTAGCAAGCAGAATTTGTCCTACAATCCTCTCTGCAGACTGGTGCTCCCTTTTTAGGGTCTGATCAGTCCTCAACATGCAAGAATAGGGCACCCCAGCACACACAGGAGCCTCAGGGGCAGCCGCCACAAACTGGATTTGGAGAACAGAGATGTTTTCCGTACCTCAAATTATAAACATGGCCTGAAAATCAACAGTCTACGTGGAGACACCAGAGTACACTGAAACCAGGACAATCCTAGAAAATTCAGAGCATACGTTTGTTCTAGGGACAGGTGAAGGTGATATATGAGGGTGGAAGAAAAAGGAAATCAAGTCCTCTTTTCTAAGCATTTAGTCCTCCCCACATCTCTGCTCAAACCTACTCCACCAGTCCTTTAGACTTAAGGCCATACAACAGACGTGACCATTAGCTAAGGCCTGAACTGCAGGAGGATGACACCGAAATCCTTTGCTCACGTTTTTTCTTCTTATCCAGCCCTAACCCTCTCCCCTCTTCCATACTCCTAGCCTTGAACCAGAGGTCACTAAAGCACCTTTCTTGCCCTTCCTCGTGAACCCGGGAGGCAGAGCTTGCAGTGATCCGCGATTGTGCCACTGCACTACAGCCTGGGCGACGCAGCAAGCCTCTTATCTCCAAAAAAAAAAAAAAAAACCTTTCTTGCCCTTCCTAAGATGCCCTCCTCTACTTTCCTGCCCTGATGGCTCCAGGCATGCCCAGCCCCTCTGTCCCACTCACCGACCGACAGCTGTCTTCACAGGGCTTCTGGGAGCACTGGACCACGCGGAGGCCCATCACAGCATCCTCCATGTCGGTGCAGGTGCACACGTCGCAGCCCTCTTCCCAGAACTGGCCCACCGGGTAGATGGTGCTTCGGTGGACACACACCTGTAGACGTAAGTTTTCGTGAGTGAACTCATTTCGTTCATTGAAACAAACGGTGAGTTAGCACCTACTACACGGAAGCCACTCTAGGTGCTGAGAATGTGGCAATATATAAAACCAAATGTGGTCTCTGCCCATATGCAGGACTGCTTATAAAACAGATTTCATCCTCTTCCTTTCCCTGCCTGCCAGCCTTAGAAAAGCCATCCCCAGTCTCTGAGGGGTGGCCCCTCGTGAGGCCTTCATGGTCCACAGACTTGAATACAACACACTGGCTGCCTTGGTCTCACTTCTTCCTGCCTTAACTGCACTTCACTCCTTCCTATGTCACCGAGAAGCTGTACCCACATTCCCAGACCCAGTAATGTCCTTGGACTCGGAGCCCATCCCCTCTAGCCCTCTGCCTACTTACAAGCAAGTTGCGCAGGGGCTATGAACGCGTGTCCCCTTACCCACAGATGACTAGGAACATAGAAAGCAAAGACTCTGGGACACAGAGCAGGGGATATGTTTGAGAGACAAGGGATCCCATTTGGAAGAACCATAGGCTCTGGCAGAGATGTGGGAAAAGAGATGAAAAAGGCTGGTTGAAAGGGAAACGTGGCAAGTCTGGGACGCACGCCACAGACAATGCTCGGACATCCTTTTCTTGGAATGAGGAGCTAAGGAAGCTGTTTGATCAGGGGACTTAATGTCAGTTTTGAAATTAATCCCAAGTATGCCCTCCAAAGCTATGCAAAATAGGTCTCCATCCTGTGAATGCCATAATAGCACTTCAAACATTTCAAAAGCACTATCATATATCTTCTCAGTCTTCTAGCTTCTGTATAATGAACTTATTGAATGAGACCCCTTGTTCTATTAAAAGGCCTGCAGGAAAATGTTACCATCCCTATGGAGAATTGTTTAGCAATACTTAGCAAAAGTAAATGTGTATTTACCATTTGACTCAGAATCTCACTTCTAGGAATCCATCCCAAAGACACACTGCCAAGTCCACAAAATGACAGATGCATATGGCTGTTTGTTACTGCAATTAGTAATAGCAAAAGGCTGAAGCGACTCAAATGTCCACCAATAGGGGACTTGTTGGAAAAAAACTACAGTGCTGCCATGCAATGGAGTACTATTGCAGCTATAAGAAAGAATAAGGCATATCTCTAGACACTGATACAGAATAATCTCCATCAAATATTGTTAAATGAGAAAGAACAATTTAAAATATAATTCATAATATACTTCTTTTCTATGAGAAATGGGAAGAAACATGTATAAAATTTATCATATTTTCAAAAAGAAAACTAATAAAAATTATAAAGGCTGGACACGGTGGCTGGCTGATGCCTGTAATCCCAGCACTTTGGGAGGCTGAGACAAGCAGATATATATACACTACATATATAATACATACATTATATATTACATACTTGTATTATATATTACATAAAATACATATTACAAATACATATACTATATTACATATATATAACATAACATATGCTATATATTATATACATTATAGAATTCATGTATATAAATTATAGGGTAGAGGAAGGAATAAGGTAGAGAAAACAGAGTAAGACTCCTGGGAATATGTCTTGTTATAATTATAATAATTATATATAGTTACATATTATTTAATTATATATTACATATTATACATAAAATATTATATATTGTTATATGTTATAATATATAATACATATAAATATATATTATATAGTTTATTGATCATATTATATATTATATATTTTTATAGTTATATATTTATATAACATATAATTATAATAATAATAATGTGCCACCTACTTGATATCTAGTTAATGAGATATTTCAAGTTGTTTTCCATTTTTTAGGGATTGCTTTTTATTTCTTTTAAAATTTAAAATTACTATGGCGTAAAATATTTAAATGATTTTAAAGCCCAAATTATAAAACAAGACATATTCCCAGGAGTCTTGTATAATTATATGCAATATTATAATTTCTATATTATAGGTAGTATATAATTATATAATATATAATTATATAGTATACAATTATATAATATATATTTATAATTTTATATATAATTATATATAATTTATTTCGTATAAAATATTTATATAAAATTATAGTTATATATAACATGTTATATATATAATAATTACAATAATTATTTCAAATGACTTAAAACCCTAGTATTTACACTATGTATCTTCCCAATGAGTTTTTTTTTTTAGGATAAGAAGAACTGAAAGGAAATTTTTATTTATTTATTTATTTATTTATGACAAAGTCTCACTCCGTAGCTCAGGCTAGAGTGCAATGGTACAATCTCGGCTCACTGCAAACTCTGCCTTCTGGGTTCAAGCAATTCTCCTGCCTCAGCCTCCCAAGTAGCTGGAAATACAGGTGCACACTACCACACTCAACTAATTTTTTGTATTTTTTAGTAGAGATGGGGTTTCACCATATTGGCCAGGCTGGTCTTGAACTCCCAACCTCAGGTAATCAGCCCACCTCGGCCTCCCAAAGTGCTAGGTTTACAGGTTAGTTTCGAAACTATTACAGGTATATTGCAAGATAAAGCAAATAAGTAGTTAATTATATTAGGAAACCAGAATTTTCAACTTAGAAGAGAAGTGATACAACCAATCAAAGAAGTAAAGTCCCATAATTAAATCTGAATCAGAAATACCACTACAAACTTAGTAGTTTTTATCCTCTCTTAAAACATGTATTTCTAAGCTCTGTTCACCAAAAAGGTCTGAAGGCAATGGCAACCCAGGAGCCATAAATATTCTTGGCACCCAGATTTTGTGTCTAAATACCACTTGTACTAAAAAGTAGAGGGACTTTTGTCAAAATGGCAGATCCAAGGACTAGGGCAGTAAATGCCCAGGGTGAGCCTGGCATGCCTTGTTTCAGAAAGCAAGAAAACTACAAAAGACTCATGAGGCCATGCCAACAGGCTCCAAAGCTGACTTCAAGGAGCCCCCATTTACCCCAGGGAGGGCAATTTTAGTATCAAAAAAATAAAGTTTACAATGAATCAACACACACCAAATACATAAGCATCCATGAATTCATAATGATGGAGGGGGGGAACCTCTTTGGCTGTCCTTGACAGTTGCTGGGGCATCAACTAATGGCCCTGAAAACTGGAAAGGAAAAAATCAAGCCCTTATTCTGCTTTTATTCTGCTTTGTCTAATGTAATTTTATTTCAGGGTAACTGAAAACAGCTGGGAGAAAGTTCTTTCTTATGGGAGAATTCCAGTTAATAAATGCAATCAGTATGATAGAAGTGAGAAAAGTCACGATTTTGAAACTCCTACTGACATACTAAATCTTAGACAACACCTATAAATATTAAAACGATAAACTAAACTGTTGACGGGATAAACTTCACAATGCAGAAAGAAATAGGTTGACTTCATCTGAACACATAATCAGTCTTATCTTTCAAAGTGGGAAGCTAGGCCAGGTGCAGTGGCTCATGCCTGTAATCCCAACACTTTGGGAGGTCGAGGAGGAGGATGGATCACAAGGTCAGGAGATCAAGACCATCCTGGCCAACATGGTGAAACCCCATCTCTACTAATAAAACAAAAATTAGCTGGGCGTGATGGTGTGTGCCTGCAATCCCAGCTACTCAGAAGGCTAAGGCAGGAGAATCGCTTGAACCAGGGAGTAGGAGGTCGCAATCAGCCAAGATCGAACCACTGCACTCCAACCTGGTGACAGAGTGAGACTGGAGGGGAGGGAGGAGGGGAGGGAGGAGGGGAGGGAGGAGGGGAGGG